>NW_015091195.1:175805-186907 GCF_001431845.1 Calidris pugnax | reverse complement strand
GCTCTGGGTCCTCACAGCCACGGGTGGCAAATGGATGTGGCTGAAAGAACCCAAATACAGCCCCAAGAAAGAGGGTTCCTGTCTCTTGGGCTCCATGGACCCGACACGGTAGGACAGAGCAGCCTGAAACGGCCAATAATTAAAGGTCTCACACATTTTGGGTCTCTCCACACAATTAAAGCTACTTCCTGGCCCTACAGCCCATCCACCTGCTGCTGGTGGAGCAAAACCCCCACCAGCTCCTTGACCAAGTCAAACTGTCAGCCCTGAGCCTCCCCGAGGAGGAGCAGGGACACAAATCAAGAGCTGCTGAGGGGGTCACCAATAGATTTCTGTGATCCTGGCCACACACCCCACTGCGGAGAAACCATGGGGTGCAGGAAAACACCCAGGAACCAGGAGCTTCCTCATCCTGAGCCACAGCTCAGAGCCAAGAGCCCCCTCGGCCACCCTCACCTGCAAAAACCCATTTGGTTTTATTCCTTCCACAATTCGCCCACGGCTTAAACTAACAGCTGAGGGAGGGCACTGGAGAATTATCACATGGGTTTAAGAAATAAAAAAAATAATTGTAGGACAACAAAACAAGGAGCATGAGACAAGAAACCCCCCGTGTGCCACGTGCTGCTCACACTGGATGTGCCCCAGGCCTGAAAAAAGTGCTATCAGGAGGAGCAGTGCCCTCGGATTCACTGCAGGAACGAAGCACCACAGAGCAGAACACCAGGGCTGCTCTCCTCTTATCCGTACGAGACCCTCAGCACGCGTTACGACAGGATCAGAGTGGCTTCATTTCCATTTCACAGCAAATTAGCTCGCTTTACATGTCTCTTCCATCCCCTGCTTCGAGCTGGTATCGGAGGGAAGGGAGAAGTCAAGTTCATGACCTCTTCTCCGCATTAATACCCCGCAGACGAGGCTTCTGCTTGTTCTCCTGCTGGTTATGATCAAGATACAGCTCTGCCCGCCTGCAGCCAGGCTGCCGAGAGAAGACTTTCATTTATTATTAATCCTAAAAGCCATTTAAATTTACATAGCGCCTTTCTTTCATGCGGCAGCATCCCAAAGCTCTTTGTAAAGCCTCACGTGGGCTATAAGCCGAGATCACTTTATCTCCCCGAAACAGGGGCACGTTCTGGGCAACAGGGCTGGGGAGGAGCGATATAAAAGGGTTTGTCGGGGAGATAAATGGATCCAGCTGAAGAGGAGAAGGGAAACGTGGAGGGAAACAGGAGGGATCCAGACCCAAAAAAGCAAAGCCGTAGAGGAATTTCAGCTATTTGGTGCCCCCTCTTTCTGGCTGCTGAAGGTGGTGGCTTTACTGCAGCGGGTGAAGGGGGGGCTCAGCAACAGGGCAGCCCCCCCAAATCTACCCAGGGATGACCACGGCCGAGGAGCTGCAACTCAAAGCATCAGGAAGTTCTTCTGGCAGGACTGAGGAACCTAAATCTCCTCAATAACCTGATCTCTGAGCAAGGCTGACGGGCAGAGGAGACGCAGAGAAATTTTATTCCCATCTGTTTTCTGAAGGGAAATAAAGCCCCAAGGAACAGAGCCTGAGATCAGAGCCTTCCCTGGGCTCTGGAAGAGGAACTGCCAGCACAGCCAGAGCCCGGGGTGACTCAGGAGAGGCCACAGCACAAGTTGAGGGTGAGTATTTGCACAGTTTGACTCAGGCTGTTTGAGACTTTAGGTAATGGGGTAAGAAGACGCTTCCAGCCCCTGCCACCCCTGCTCCGAGCTCCACGCAGCTGAATTACAGGACATGGACTTTTTAGAAAGTCGTAGTTCTGGTAAAACTGGGAGCAGCAACGAGCAGGGAGGAAAGGGCAGTCGGGCAACACCCTCCCTGGATGGCGAAGCATCACTGACACCCATCCAGCATCTGCCAGCACCAGGGGCCAGGGTGTCTTTCCTTCTTTTCCTGCCCTGCCCAGTGAGCAAACTGCTGGCAGCGCCCAGAGGGTCGGCCCAAAATGTCAAGTTCCTGAAAACTCCTATGAAGATCAACTCTCCTTTTTCCAAGGCAGCAAGTGAAGATGCCTTCACGAGCCTCCTCAAAACCTGCCAAGTTCCTGAAAACTCCTATGAAGATCAACTCTCCTTTTTCCAAGGCAGCAAGTGAAGATGCCTTCACGGACTGCACCTGGAGTTGAGACTGAAAACCTCTTCAAGGCTAGTTTTAAAAGAAAACAAAAGCAAGAGAGCAAAACTCACCTCTGCAAACTGTGTGGAAGGGCCGTCGTCTATGCCGCTGCCATCTAGAAAACTGAAGGAAAACAGGCAAGTGAGTGTCATCCCCTCCAGAGAGCAGCTCCCCGTCCGGGTTAAACACAGGAGCGAACGCGAGCGCCATGGACCCGTGTGGGCCGAGAGAGAAAGGGCTGAGCAAACCCAGCCCGCCCGTGCCAACACAGCCGAGTCACTCCTGGGGACGGGAGAGGACTAGTGAAGCTAAAAAAAGGCTTGTTTACGTGGATGCTATCCACAAAATTGGTTTCTAACCATCTGGACCCTGGAAGAGTTGCCTAAGAGGAGATCTACGACAAGGCCGCCTCTGGGGCCTACGATGAGGCCTACGACGAGGCCTACGACGAGGCCTACAAGGCCGTCCTTGAAATGGAGCATTCTGCAAACAGGACCACGTGCTGAGCGCCCCACGGGACCCCTCCAGCCTTGCCTTAAGTGACAGGTATACCCTTATATTTAAGAAGAGGACGTAGCGTGACATTAACTCCTCTCCCCCTCCACAAATTCCTGCTGCGGGAAGTCTCAGAGAGCAAAGGTTCACGTAACCGCTGGTGTCCTTTCATCTTGCCTACCCTCAACCCAAATAAAGCCGTTTTCTCAGCAATTACTCAAGACCAAATATAGTAAGGACTGAAAAGGCATAATTTTGGATCCCTAATTTGCCGGCAGCGTGTTCTGCTGAGTGACCAATGACTAAATCCAAGGCAAAAAAAGGGTATTTCTTTCTCTCTCGGCCTGAGCTGTGAAACTGGAGACATGGTCAGGAGCCTGCGCTGGGGCCAACAGGGGCAAAAAGGTATGGCGACTCACTGAGATAAAAGCTTGAGTTCTAAAAAAATAACGTTTTTCACTCTCACAGAGCAAAGAAACAAGCCTCAAAAACCCGTAAGCGGCTTTTGTTCACAGGAACCTTAATTCACAACTCCCATTTTCTTGGAAGTCTTCCCTGAGCCCTTCTGCCTGGCTCTAGCACGATACCAATGGCCACTTGTCTTTTCCTTCTCATCCAGTATTAAGTCCAAATTCACACTAATGTACAGCTTTTCTTTTGCATTCCTTATTTTATCCTTGTTTTCCACAGTTTTTAGAAGCTTTACACCGGACATCTTACAAACCCAGAAGAAACGTGAGCGTGTGGTAAAACAAGTGGTGCCTCCACGGCTACGGTACCTGGAATCATCTGTGACTTCTTCAATAAAGCCGGATTCACATCTCGGGCAAGTGTATTCCTGAGGAGACAAGAAGAAACTGGTTTTAGCCACCCAACTTGCCATTTGGGGGAAAAAGAGCTCAAAAAGTGAAAGTTCCAGGAGGGCAACATGGATTCCTGATCTCCGCCTCCCTCAAAGACCAGAGTTTCGGTTTCATTAAGAGGATTTTTGAAGCCGGGTGGTTACAGCAAAAATTCTTAACCCCAATTGAGAATTGTGGAACAGAAAAAGCCACGGCCACGCGGAGATCCCAGATTCGGCACTGGCGGGTGGAAGAGCTGCTTGCAGGGAAGCACGGGGGCAGCAAGAGCTTTTAGGAGCAGCGGGGAAGATTTCTTTAGAGGAGAAAAGTTCCTCAGTTTTCATTCTGTGGATCTGCTTCAATTTAGAGCAAAACCAAAAAGTACCTCCACATACTCCCTCCCCATCCCATCCCACAGCAGGAGACGGAGCCCTCCCAAAACCCACGCTCCGGACAGTGATTTTCCAGCCCGTGATTTGTGGCTTCTATGTCCAAAAATAAAAGCTTCCTGATAAGAGTCTCGCTTTCTTTACTCACGCTTCCCAGACCACAGATAAAAACCCTCCCAGCGTCCCGGGAACCACAGCCTCCAGCCCTCGGTGTCCAATCCCGCTGCCCAGACCCGGAGCCGGACGAGGAAGAGGAAAGATAAGAGACTGTCCAGTTCCTCCACTCGACCCAGCTCCTCCTCTGAATTCCCAATGTCCCGCCGAGCTCGGGGATCCGATCGAATTCCCAGCGCAGCGTTACCGGAGCCGGGCCACAGGTGAGAGATCTCCCGGCCCCGTAACACAACCCCTTTGCAGAAGCAGCTCCAAATTCACCCACATCTTTTTTATTTTTCCTTCCTCCTCGCTTTCATGAAACACAAACTTCGCCGCCCCATCCCGGCTCCGTATCCTTTTCCCACCCAATCTGAATTTCTCTGGGAACGGCACATAAGCTCCAGGGATGGAGAAGAGCACAGCAGGGGGGGGCTGCCCACAGCAGCTTCGCTCCCCAAACCTTTGGAACCCCCCCCAAGCCCGCGACGGGAGAGGTCGAGCGCAGGATTTTTCACAAAGGCCCATTTAGGGCAGCCCAACGCGTGGTGGATTTTTCAAAAGAGCTTCAGCGGCGAGCATAATGGGAACTGATGGGTGGTGAGCTCTTAAAAAACAGGGGGGGGGAAAAAAAAAACAAAAACCACAAAACCCACCCCATCTGGGGTTTTCGGCTTTGCATCCGTGAATTGTGAGGCCGACGAGAAAGGACACGTGGGTTTGGAAGAGGGATGTGCGGCGCTGGGTTCTGCGGAGGAGAAAATTGAGGGGCTAAATCCCCCCAGGGAGAGCAAACCCGGCTGCCTGGCTGGGAAAAGGGGGGGTACAGCACGGACCCACCTCTGAATAAAAATTAAAATGAAGGGAAGAAGGAAAAAAAGAGCTTTTTCAGGGTGGGAAAAGGCTCTGTGAAAGGCAGAGCGCTCTCAGGTGTCCCTCGTCAGAGAGGCTGGGTTTCAACTGCAAACTAGAAGCAAGGAGCTTCTTTTTGAGGTGGTTCTCAAAAAGAAATGAATACCAAGCGAATCAAAAGCCAGGCACTAAAATAAGGGGTCAAAAAAGCTCGTTTCACACCGTACCACCTCATTTCACACCGTCCCGCCAGGCTTCAGAGCGATACCCAACCAGGAGGACATTCTGCGCTGCCTAAAAAGTCCTTCCCTTCGCTCATTTCCAGCATTTTCCGCCTCAAAACGACCACATTAGAAAGACGATTTGGGTTTTTTGTGGGTTGTTTTTTTTTTTTTTCCTCTCTAAACTTAGCAGCGGGCCGTGCCATCGGGGACGCTGCGGGTCCGATGTGTTTCTGGAAGCTTTTGAATGTTGCTTTTTCTTTTTTTTTTTTTTTTTTCCCCTGTTATAATCTGTATGGAAATTACCAGCATCTTGCCCAGAAGCTCGAATGTAGAGTCAGAGCCTGAAGAGAGATAAAAATGGCATTTGGGATAAATAGCAATGGGGGGGAGGGAGAAGGGAAACCAGAACAGACGAGGGGAGGCGGGTGGGATACTGCAGAGCCACCGCGTGCACCGAGAGGCACCAGCCCTTCGTCTCCCCTCCCCGCTTTCTGCCAGAGGTTTAGGGTTTTTGACGGAGCCCCCTCCAAAGGAGGAGCTCAGGGGGTGCCCCACATCCCCAAAAATTACCACCGTGACCAGGGTGAGCGCAAGGATCTCATTCCCTAAGTGAGATCCAGCCACAGGGCAAAGAAAAAGCCATTCTGGGGAGGAACAAGAGCATCCTGTGGCTCCCACCTCCCTTCAACCTGGTGCTTAGCGTTTCCCAAAAGGAAAAATTAAAAGGAAATCCCACCAGGAGCCCTCAGTGCCCATGGCTCTGCCCAACAGGAGCCCGTTGTGCCCTGCTGATGGGAGACACAGGCTCATTAAGCAGCTCGTTTCCGAAGCAGCCAGAACAAGGTGGCACATACACCTCTGGTGGGAGCGACGTCGCTAGACCTGGTCCTACCTCGGGGCAGAAGTGATGGACTCGGTGGTGTTTGGTGTTTCAGCCTCTGGTCTGTGGGTCTGTGCACCCAGGCAGTCCCACCTCCCACCCTCCCAGTTAGGAAAAGACCCCTGTGGAACCAGCACACGAGCCAGGACCGTGTCCCTCACCCTGGGAGCTCAACACCTTCTCCCCACGTCCTCCTTGAGGCAGCTTCTCCCCTCGACACGGATTTTTACCATCCAAGGACTTTCCTCGTGCTACGTGGAGGCTGTGGCCAGAGGGTGTTGAGAAGCATAATATAAAGTGTCTTTAAAAAGGCAAATTCTTGGAGGATTGTGACTCTTAAATCCAACCGCAGGTACGGTCTCCAGCTCAGGAGATGCTTCAGCAGAAGAAGGTCTAGAAGAAAGTAACCTCAGTAACATCTCGTCTGTCACTACCTTGTCCCTTATCCCTCTCAGAAAGAAGAGCCAGGGCTCAGGTGACACAAGACAGCTAATTTCATGGAAAAAAAAAAAACAAAAAAACCCTTATAGGTGTTTTTTTTTAAACTATTTTGCCAAGAGAAGACGAAGCAGTTGTCACAGCAGACGGCAGGTGACATCAAAGGCCCTGGACACCTTGTCCCTTATCCCTCTCAGAAAGAAGAGCCAGGGCTCAGGTGACACAAGACAGCTAATTTCATGAAAAAAACCCACCAAAATCCCTTATATGTGGTTTTTTTAAAAAATTTTTGCCAAGAGAAGACGAAGCAGTTGTCACAGCAGACGGCAGGTGACATCAAAGGCCCTGGACACCCCTTACCTGCTCCCTCCTGCACAAACCTGTCTCCTCTGCCCCAGTACCCGACCTCAGAACCTGCTGCTGCTGCTTCTTCTTCCCCCCTGGAGCAAGGACTGAGCCGTTTGAGAGACACACCTTCGCTATAAATATTCATGGCGTTGTCACCGGTGTCACAGACGGGGCCCGTCACATCCTAACCTTGACTCCACTTCAGGGTTCTTCACCCAATTCAAGCGTTTCAAGGGGAAACTCCATCACCCAAACGCTGGGGGTGGCAGCTTTTAACCGAGTCTGGCACCGGGTGGAAGGTCCATCATCCTCAGCCTCCATCCAGAGCTCAAGGGGAAGGGAACGTGAAGCTCCAACAGCTCTTCTCCCAGCGGAGACCCTCGGGCTTCACCCCAGCAAAGCAGCCAGGATATTTCAGTGGGGACAGGTATTTCGGCGGGGACGGGAGCCCAGCAGGGATAAAACCAGCCACGGCAGGGATGAGAAGAGGCATCACTCCATCCTCCTCCCACCGCCTCCGGGGAGGGCAGAACGGGGCCGAAAAGAGGCCACCCGGCACTGCAGGAGCTCTGCCGTGGCCCTGTCAGGACAAGTGTCACCACACACAGCAAACTGAAATCACTGGCAGGGGACGGCGTTAAACGGCAGCCGATTCCGGCATCAGACCAGGGCTGCGTTCTGGAGGGCAGAACGGGGCCGAAAAGAGGCCACCCGGCACTGCAGGAGCTCTGCCGTGGCCCTGTCAGGACAAGTGTCACCACACACAGCAAATTGAAATTGCTGGCAGGGGACGGCGTTAAACAGCAGCTGATTTCGGGCATCAGACCAGGGCTGCATTCCGGCTGCTGGGGCAGCAAGGAAGGCAACCCATCAAAGACCCAACGCAACCCAACGGAGCCCGTCAAGGACCCAACACAACTCAATGGAGCCCATCAAAGGCCCATCAAAGACCCATCGCAACCCAACGGAGCCCATCAAAGACCCAACGCTACCCAACGGAGCCCATCAAAGACCCATCACAACCCAATGGAGCCCGTCAAAGACCCATCAAAGACCCATCGCAACCCAACGGAGCCCGTCAAAGACCCAACGCAACCCAACGGAGCCCGTCAAAGACCCAACGCAACCCAACGGAGCCCGTCAAAGACCCATCAAAGACCCAACACAACCCAACGGAGCCCGTCAAAGACCCATCGAAGACCCAACACAATCCAACGGAGCCCATCAAAGGCCCAACACAACCCAATGGAGCCCGTCAAAGGCCCATCAAAGACCCATCGCAACCCAACGGAGCCCGTCAAAGACCCATCGCAACCCAACGGAGCCCGTCAAAGACCCAACGCAACCCAACGGAGCCCGTCAAAGACCCATCAAAGACCCAACACAACCCAACGGAGCCCGTCAAAGACCCAACGGAACACAAACCTTGCCAAGACCCAACACAAGCCCATCAAGGACCATCTCAACTCAACCTTCCATAAGGACTACAGGCTCCTGCCAACTCAGAGGCAGCCCCCAACCGCCCCAAGAGTGCCAGAGGTCCCACGTTTGAGGGAGCTCAGTCAGTGCCCTCTTTACCCCCTCTCTGGGAGGCACCTAAACCCCTTCTGCTGGGAGCCCTCACCGGGTCCCAGCAACGGCAATGAGAACCCTGGGGGTTACGTGCCCGCTTTGGAGGGAGTCAGTGCCCCCACACCTCTAAATCTTGCCCCATGAGCAGATTCTCCTGCTCAGAGGAGGGTCGGTACGAAGAACAACCTCCTGGACAATCTGCAGCCAGGGTTTTACTTGAGGTTACCATTATCCTGGTGAAAGCAGTTAAAAAACCCCCCAAACCAGTGCCCTCAGCATTTTGTTTTGTTTTGGCAAAGACGGGGAGGGAAGTTATTTGTCTGCAGCGAGAGAAAAAGAAGTCAGGGGTGCAGGACCATGTCCTGGTCCCAGCAAACGGGTCCAGCTCATCCCAATTTATGGCTTTTGGTTCTGCAGATCCTCCCCCCATGGAGCCAGTAATTGTTCTGCTGGAGGGAAACTGAGGCACGGAGTTACTGGCCCAAAAGAAATCAGCACTGGGGCAGACTGGGGTGTGCACGGCCAGTGCTCCTCCTGCAAGGCAGGGTGATGGCCACGTAGCCACGAGGGGACCCTCCGAGGACACACCAAGGGGAAGCAGCAAAAGCAGCTCCCAAGGTCACCCCACTGCAAGCGTGGGCACAGCAGCCCCATGGCTACCTCCTCCCCACAGCTGGGGGTCCAGGTGACACCACGGTCCTCAAAGGACATCTGGGCAACCGAGTGAAGGTTTCGAAAGCCTCTCCCAGCCGAGCCGGGGACCGGCAGAAGGAAGTTCTGGTGACGCTTCCCTTCAAAGGGATGATGTGAAGGAACAGGTTTGGGGACAACTGACGGTCCCCAGCAGGTCACCAGGAACCCGTCTGTCCCCATCCCCTCCCCGGGGCCCGGCCCAAAGTCGAGGGGAGATCTGAAAAGAGCAAAGCAACTCATTACCACGGCTCCGAAGAGACAGTTTAACACCCGGAGCATCACAACCTGCATTTCTAGACCCACCGAAAGCTCCACCACGCTGGTCCCCACCGAAATCCAACCGGCTCCGAGAGGAACCGGAGCGGAGCCCGGAGGGAGCGAGAGGCAAAACGCCAGCCTCCGGCGAGGCCTCGACCCCGAGCTGGGTTTTTGGGAGCTCCTGAAATAGAAACTGGAACAAGACGCGCCGGGAGAGCTGGGCAGAGGATGCAGCGACCTCTTTTAATGCCCACGCAAAGCAGAAAGGACCCAGGTCCACCCGGGCTCCCCCATTTAGAAGCAGAAGAAACCGTTTTCGTCAAATCCCAGCAAAGGAAAAAAAAAACAAACAAACAAAACACCTTTGTGGAGGTTTGAGGGAAAGGTGTTTCGTGGCACAGACCTGGAGTTTGACTCCCAGGACAAACAAGAAGGATTGTTGAGGCACCAGCCCGAGTCTTGGGGATGGAGGGGGTTTAAGCAGGTTTTTGGCCCATAATTCTTGTAACAAAGTACATTTTGTAGGTTGGAGGGTGAAGTGCTGGAGCCAACGATGGATGGAAACGGTGTGAAAAAAGAAATAAAGAGAGAAAGGAACAAAATCTGGGAGATGGGAGGGAAAAGAAGCACCCCAAGGTGAAACTACCGGCTCCGGAGGAGGGGAGCTGGGATGGATCAGGATGCAGATACCCAAATTCCACCCCGTCAGAGCAGGATAAAACCCGGGGGGGATGCTCCCACCTGCAGAAGCCCCCACTACACCAGGGTCCTCACTGGGTGCAAGCACTTTCGGGGCCCTGGGTGCCCCCCTCTTGCTGCTGAGGGGCCACGGCGCTGCGTTTGCCTGGATTTTACCGAAATCAGGGAAGGGGCTCAAGGTCTGCGTGTGTCCTCGCTCCTGTCTCGGTGACAGAGAAGGACAGGGAGGGCTCCAACACCCTCGGGCAGCAAAGGAGCAGAGAAAACCGCTCAGAAATGAAGTTTTTTGGGTTAATGCAGCTGAAAAGTCCCTGCCTGCAGAGCCCCGAGCGCCCGCAGTGACAGATCCGGTCCCCGAGCAGCAGCAGAGCAAGGGCAGAGCGGGAATCCCACTCGGATGCAGCCACAGCCCGTGGATAACGGGGTCCCCGAGCAGCAGCAGAGCAAGGGCAGAGAGTAAATCCCACTCGGATGCAGCCTCAGCCCGCGGATAATGGGGTCCAAGATACCATTGGGAACAGGAGCATCAGCCCAGTCCTGTCCCCCCCCAAAATCATCCCCCAACCTCAGCAATCACAGACCAAGCCTTTCATCCTCAAAACCCTCCAAATTGGGGGGCGGGGGGGGAATATTTAAGTCACACCAGCCCAGCCCCACTTTGCTGAGGGGCCACAGGGATCTGTCACCTCCCTGCTCCCCCCCCCCCAATATGGGCTCCCCAGATATGGGGGGCTCAGTCCCTCGGGGTTGGGGGACAGCAGTGATGAAGAACCCCTCGTGGGGTCAATTAGGGGGTGAAGGTTGGGGGTCACACCTGGGAGGGGGCCACATGCAGCCCTCCCCCCGTCCCCCCAGCTCCTGCTGCAGTCTCCTCCTTCCCAAAAGGCTCAGAGGGGTCACCCCTCTCCTGCAGCCCCACAGATGTCGGGGTGTGGGTCAGCCTGTCCTCAGAGCTCCTGTGGGGTGTCACCCTTCTCCCCACACAGGGGAGGGGGGGGCACCTTCCCCCCACAAGGTTCAGCAGGATTTGAGAGCCCTTTTCTGCAGGGGGTGGGGAGGGGGAGCGTCACCCCCCCAAGCAATGGGTGTCACCCTCTTCCTGGGGGGTTTTGG
>NW_015091195.1:159470-175612 GCF_001431845.1 Calidris pugnax | reverse complement strand
CCGCCGCAGCCCCCAGCCCCTTACCGGCAGCTTGGGGCTGACCTCCCCTTTGCAGCTGTGGCAGAAGAAGCGGTGCTGGGACACGGCGGCCGCCGCCGCCGCCGAGGCCTCCGCCATCTTCTCTCTCCCCCGCCTCCGCCGGCTCCCTGCCGTCAGTCCTCCGCCGGGCCAGCGAGGCGGCGGTTGGCGGGATAGAGCGTCCGGCGGAAAGCTTCCCTCTAGTCTCCAACTTCCGGTCTTCTCGTCTGCTCCCAACCCGACCAGCGAGTGGGGTGGGCAGAGCGCCACCTCGGCCCGACGAGACGGAGAGGGCAGAGCGTCGCCCGCCCCCCCCCCCGGTCCTCCAGGCGCGGCGACCGGAAGTAGCGGGGAGGAGAAGCGGAAGTGCCGGTTGCCATGGTGGCCGCATGGGCCTAAGTTGGGCCTGGGTGAGTGAGAGCCTGGCGGGACCCCTCTGACTGCCCCCCCCGGGAGGGGATACAGCGACTCCGACCCCTCTGAAACCATCCCAGCCCTCGTGGGAGTGGGGTGGGGGGAGCGTCGCGCGTGGGAGGGGACGCAGGGACCGCGACCCCCCCCTGTGACAGGGCCGTCATCCCCCTCTGGGAGGGGACAGGTACACTCTGAGGGGCCGCCACCCCCTGGGAGGGGACACAGGGACCCCCACCCCTCTGACACCGCTGCCCGTTGGGTGGGGGGACACAGGGGACCCCCTGTGTCAAGGCTGCCATCCCCCGGGAGGGCCCAGCTGTGTGCCACAGCATCCATCCCCCCCCACTCACCCCCACTGCAGCCCCAGGGGGGGTTTCACTCGGGACTGGGTCTCCCACCAGACCCCCCTTTTTGGAGGGAGCACAAATGGGGTCCCCCGGGTGGCCTCCCCCCCCAAAAACAGCCAAAATAACCCCAACGCTTCTTCCCCCAGCACCACCGGGTGGTTGGATCTGCCCTCGAGATGACTCAGGCGGAAATAAAGCTGTGTTCCCTCCTGCTGCAAGAACATTTTGGGGAGATCGTGGAGAAGATCGGGACTTACCTGATCAGGATGGGTCCCCAGCCCCTGCGGATGATCGTCAACGAGACGGGGCTGGTGCTGGATCAGGTACGACTCAAACCCACCCCCGGGGAGATGACACAGCCTGGACCTCTCCGGTATCAGCCCCAGCCAGGACATCTAGCTGCACATTTTGGGCCGGCCACGAAGGAAATCGGGCTTTTTTGCCCTTTCTGGTGGTCGATGGCACAGCAGGATGAGGGGGTGAGATGGAAATATCCCCCCCTGGTCTCCCAAACCCACCCCTGTTCTGGGTGAGGGGACTCGTGGTGGGACTGAAGTCAGGGCTGAGTTTTGGTGGGACTCAAAATAGTCCTAGTTTGGTTTATTTTGTTCATACGCAGGGAAGGGGGGAATTTTTTTGGGACCTGGGTGCTGAACACCCCTGCCCAGCCCCCGGTGGGTTGTAGACAGAATCACAGAATGATTTGGGGTGGGAAGGGACCTCTGGAGATCATCTCCTCCCACCCCCTGCCAGAGCAGGGTCACCCAGAGCAGGTCCCACAGGATCAAATCCAGGTGGGGTTGGGATGTCTCCAGAGAAGGAGACCCCACCACCTCCCTGGGCAGCCTCTGCCAGGGTTCTGCCACCCTCATAGCAAAGAAGTTCCTCCTCATGTTGAGATGGAACTTCTTATATTCAATTTTGTGCCCGTTCCCTCTTGTCCTGTCCCTGGGCACCACTGGAAAAAGCCTGGCCCCATCCTCCTGACCCCCACCCTGGAAGGATTTCCAGGCCTTGATCAGATCCCCCCTCAGCCTTCTCTTCTCCAGACTCCAAAGCCCCAAGTCCCTCAGCCTTTCCTCCCCAGAGAGATGCTCCAGGCCCCTCAGCATCCTCTTTGTAGCCCTTTGCTGGACCCTCTCCAGCACTTCCCTGTCCTTCTGGAACTGGGGAGCCCAGGACTGGTCCCAGTGCTCCAGCTGGGGCCTCCCCAGGGCAGAGCAGAGGGGCAGGATGACCTCCCTTGAGGTTCTCCACGCTCTTCTTGATGCCCCCCAGGATGCCATTGGCCTCCTTGGCCACCAGGGCCCATTGCTGGCTCCTGGGCATCCTTGTTGTCCCCCAGGACTCCAAGATCACCCCCAACCTGTCCTGGTTTTGGGGGGTTCTTCCTCCTGAGGGGCAGCACCTGACACTTGTCCTGGTTGAACTTCATCTGGTTCCTCTCCTCCCAACTCTCCCAGTGCTCCAGCTGGGGCCTCCCCAGGGCAGAGCAGAGGGGCAGGATGATCTCCCTGGTTGGAGAGATGGTTGAGAAGTAGTTTGGGAAGGATTAAAAGAACTCCAACTTCTTCGTAGGGAGCAAATAGAGTCCAGAGGGGTGGAGGTGACGCGTGGGGGACAAGATGGTGCCAGAAACCAGCACTGGGGAGGGTCACAGCAGGGAAAAACGGTGGCTGCTTGGGGAGGAAGACCTCCATGGCTGCTGTGAGGTTCTCCATGGCGTAACCAAGCCCTGCTCTGCCCCGGACAGGTTAAAAAAGCCCTTTGTGTCCTCATCCAACACAACCTGGTGACGTACCAGCTGCAGAAACGGGGTTTCGTGGAGTACGAGGCCCAGTGCAAGCGGGTCCTGAGGATCCTGCGCTACCCCCGGTACATCTACACCGCCAAGACCCTCTACGGCGACACGGGCGAGCTCGTCGTGGAGGAGCTGCTCCTCAACGGCAAGATGACCATGAGCGCCGTGGTGAAGAAGGTGGCCGACAGGTTGACCGAGACCATGGAAGGTGGGAATCTCCTCTCCCCTTAAAAAAAAAAAACCCAACAAAACTTAAATCTCCTTAACTTAATCTCCTCTCCCCTTAAAAAAAAAAAACCAACAACCCGGCTTCAAGCTCCAACATTTGAACATTAGGAAGGAATTTTTCACCCAAAGAGTGGTCGGGCGTTGGAACAGGCTGCCCAGGGAGGGGGTGGAGTCCCCATCCCTGGCTGTGTTTAAGGGCCGTTTAGATGCAGTGCTGAGGGACATGGTGTAGGGGAGGACTTTGGAGAGTAGGGGAGATGGTTGGACTCGATGATCCCAAGGGTCTCTTCCAACCTCAATGATTCTATGATTCTATGATTTCTATGAAAAACCAGGGATTTGGGAGCGGGAGGAGGAGCAGCGTTTGCCAGAGGAGGAGGAGCGGCGTTTGCCAGAGGCCAGTTTTCACTGAATTTCACTGAATTTCACTGAATTTTTTAGAGTTGGAAGGGACCATAGAGATCATCTAGTCCAACTCCCATTTTTGCGTGGTGAATGTTGTACTGGGGGCAATTTGGGCCACGCTACTGGCCATGAACTTGGAGAAGGAGCCACCCAAGTGGCTTCACTGCCAAAGGGGTGATAAATGCTGCCCCCCCGACCCCCAAAACAGCCCCCCAGCAGCTTGTTGGATGGGTCCCGTGGTGTCACCTCATCTCCTGGAGCCACAGAGCTTGACGCCGCCGTCCTTCTCCTCTTCCTCCAGATGGGAAGACCATGGATTACGCCGATGTCTCCACCACCTTCGTGCGCCTGGCGGACACCCACTTCGTGCAGAGGTGCCCCATGGTCCCCGAAACCCCCCAGAGCCCTGATGCGCCCCCTCCCCCTGCCCCCACCTTGGTCATCAACGAGAAGGACATGTACGTGGTGCCCAGGCTGAACCTCGTCGGTGAGAAGCCCCTCAGGGTCACGTTGGGATGGTTGGGGGGGTCTTTGGGGAGGGCTTGACCACATGCTCTTCACCCAAGACTGTGACAATGCCATCATCTTGGCTTGGCAGGGAAAGGGAAGCGGAGACGATCGTGCGACGAGGAAGAGGAGGGTGAACCCAAGGCTAAAAAGCAGAAGCAGGAGGGAGAAAGCTCGGAGGTACTGAAGGAACGTCGCCTGTGGCTCCGTGGGTGCCCGTGTGCCCCATGGAGCTTTGCTGGGGACGCGCCTCTGTGCCCTCAGCCAAGGGCTGAGCTCTTTCTTCCTCCTCTTCCTCCTCCTCTGAGCTCATGGGCTCGAGGGATCCAGCATTTTCCCAGTCACCTCCTCCTGGGGAAACCAAACAAGTAGTTTTGGGGCTCCTTTTTCCTTGGTTTTGGGGCTCCCTCAGTTTTGGGGCTCCTTTTCCATCACTTTTGTGGCTCCTTTTCCCTCCCTTTTGGGGCTCCTTTTCCATGTTTAGGGTTAGGGTTTTGGGGATCCTTTTCCATCCGTTTTGGGGCTCCTTTTCCCTCAGTTTTTGGTTCCTTTTCCACCTGTTTCAGGGCTTCCTCAGTTTTGGGGTTCCCTCAATTTTGGGGCTCCTTTTCCCTCAGTTTTTGGGCTCCTTTTCCATGTTTTGGGGCTCCTTTTCCATGTTTTGTGGCTCCTTTTCCACCAGTTTTTTCCTTGGTTTTGGGGCTCCCTCAGTTTTGGGGCTCCTTTTCCATCACTTTTGTGGCTCCTTTTCCCTCCCTTTTGGGGCTCCTTTTCCATGTTTAGGGTTAGGGTTTTGGGGATCCTTTTCCATCCGTTTTGGGGCTCCTTTTCCCTCAGTTTTTGGTTCCTTTTCCACCTGTTTCAGGGCTTTCATGGGCTCAAGGGATCCAGCGTCTTCCCAGTCACCTCCTCCTGGGGAAACCAAACAAGTAGTTTTGGGGCACCTTTTTCCTCAGTTTTGGGGCTCCCTCAGTTTTAGGGATCCTTTTCCATCACTTTTGGGGCTTCTTTTTCCTCCCTTTTGGGGCTCCTTTTCCATGTTTTGGGGCTCCTTTTCCCTCAAGTTTTGGGGCTCTTTTTCCATGTTTTGTGGCTCCTTTTCCATCTGTTTCAAGACTCCCTCCGTTTTGGAGTTTCGTCTCCGTCACTTTTGGGGCTCCTTTCCCTCCCTTTTGGGGCTCCTTTTCCCTCAAGTTTTTGGGCTCCTTTTCCGTGTTTTGGGGCTCCTTTTCCATCCGTTTTGGGGCTCCCTCAGTTTTGAGTCTCCTTTTCCATCAGTTTTGGGGCTCCTTTTCCCTCCCTTTTGGGGCTCCTTTTCCATGTTTTGGGGCTCCTTTTCCACCTGTTTCGCAGCTCCCTCAGTTTTGGGGTTCCCTCAATTTTGGGGCTCCTTTTCCATCACTTTTGGGGCTCCTTTTCCATCACTTTTGGGGCTCCGTTTCCCTCGGTTTTTAGGCTCCTTTTCCCTCAGTTTTTGGGCTCCCTTTCCATCAGTTTTGGGGCTCCTTTTCCATGTTTGGTGGCTCCTTTTCCATCTGTTTCAAGACTCCCTCACTTTTGGGGCTCCTTTCCCTCACTTTTGGGGCTCCTTTTCCATGTTTTGTGGCTCCTTTTCCACCAGTTTTGGGCTCCTTTTCCCTCAGTTTTTGGGCTCCTTTTCCATGTTTTGTGGCTCCTTTACCACCAGTTTTGGGGCTTCTTTTTCCTCCCTTTTGGGGCTCCTTTTCCATGTTTTGGGGCTCCTTTTCCCTCAAGTTTTGGGGCTCTTTTTCCATGTTTTGTGGCTCCTTTTCCATCTGTTTCAAGACTCCCTCCGTTTTGGAGTTTCGTCTCCGTCACTTTTGGGGCTCCTTTCCCTCCCTTTTGGGGCTCCTTTTCCCTCCCTTTTGGGGCTCCTTTTCCCTCAAGTTTTTGGGCTCCTTTTCCGTGTTTTGGGGCTCCTTTTCCATCCGTTTTGGGGCTCCCTCAGTTTTGAGTCTCCTTTTCCATCAGTTTTGGGGCTCCTTTTCCCTCCCTTTTGGGGCTCCTTTTCCATGTTTTGGGGCTCCTTTTCCACCTGTTTCGCAGCTCCCTCAGTTTTGGGGTTCCCTCAATTTTGGGGCTCCTTTTCCATCACTTTTGGGGCTCCTTTTCCATCACTTTTGGGGCTCCGTTTCCCTCGGTTTTTAGGCTCCTTTTCCCTCAGTTTTTGGGCTCCCTTTCCATCAGTTTTGGGGCTCCTTTTCCATGTTTGGTGGCTCCTTTTCCATCTGTTTCAAGACTCCCTCACTTTTGGGGCTCCTTTCCCTCACTTTTGGGGCTCCTTTTCCATGTTTTGTGGCTCCTTTTCCACCAGTTTTGGGCTCCTTTTCCCTCAGTTTTTGGGCTCCTTTTCCATGTTTTGTGGCTCCTTTACCACCAGTTTTGGGGCTTCTTTTTCCTCCCTTTTGGGGCTCCTTTTCCATGTTTTGGGGCTCCTTTTCCCTCAAGTTTTGGGGCTCTTTTTCCATGTTTTGTGGCTCCTTTTCCATCTGTTTCAAGACTCCCTCCGTTTTGGAGTTTCGTCTCCGTCAGTTTTGGGGCTCCTTTTCCCTCACTTTTGGGGCTCCTTTTCCCTCACTTTTGGGGCCCTTTTCCCCTCCGTTCTGCGACTCCCTGACTTTTGGGGCTCCCCTCTCTCTCTCTGTGTCCCCCCCCTTTTGTAGCCCCCCCCCGACGATGGCATTTACTGGCAAGTCAACATCGACCGCTTCCACCAGCATTTCCGGGACCAGGGCATCGTCAGCGCCGTCGCCAACCGCATGGACCAGGTGGGTGCCACCTCAGAACCTTCCACCTCGGGGCAGGAGTTGTCATCACGGTTTGGGGGGGGGTCTATCCCTGCCCCCCTTGGAGGTTTTCCCACCTCAAAGGCCGTTTTCTTCCCAATCCCCCAAAAAAAACAGACCAGCAGTGAAATAGTGCGGACGATGCTGCGCATGAGCGAAGTCACCACGTCCTCCGGCGCGTCCTACACCCAACCCCTCTCCTCCAACGAGGTGGGTTCCTGCCCCCGAGACCTTTCTCCACGCAACAAACCCCCAAAAAACCCTGTACATTTAAAAAAAGCCCTACTTATTCCATTTTACTCCCCTTTTCTTGGTTTTTTTTGTTCCTCCTGTAGATCTTCAGGTCTCTCCCGGCCGGATACAACATCGTGAAGCAGGTTCTGGACCAGTATCTCACCCTCTTGGCAGATGACCCGGTGAGAAACACCTCGTGGTCCTTCCTACCCTAAAACTCCGTTGCCCGAAGTCGTTAAACGCCGCTCGTTGGCGGCTCCTCCCCGGGGAGAGCTGGGATTGAGGGGAAAAACCCACTTTTCTACCAATATTTAAAAGCGTTAAAAGATACGCGCGATGCTTTTAAGCTGTGAAGATGGGAGATGGGGGGTTTTTTGGGTCAAATTTATGTATTACTTGTTAAAACGGAGATTTTGGGGTGATTTTGGGATGTGTTGAGCTTTGTGTTCCTCCCGGCAGCTGGAGTTTGTGGGGAAATCCGGGGACAGCGGCGGGGGCATGTACACAGTCAGTATCCTTTGTGTTGAACCACCCTCCCCAGTGCTTGAAACTGTCCCCAAATGTCACTGTCACCCCTTGACCCTCATCTCCAGATCTTCACAAAGCCCTGGCGTCGTTGGCCACGGCCACCCTGGAGTCCATCGTGGAGGAGAGGTTAGAAAAGATGGCCATTTGAAAGATTTCCAGAGTTTTTTCTCACTTCCACCCACCCTGGTGAGTCCTTTCCCTTTTTTCTCCTCTCTCCCTCTCAGGTTCGGCTCCCGCTGCGCCAGGATCTTCCGCCTCCTCCTGAGGAAGAAGCACCTGGAGCAGAAGCAGGTGGAGGATTTTGCCATGATCCCGGCCAAGGAAGCCAAGGAGATGCTCTACAAAATGCTGTCGGAGAATTTCGTCTCCCTCCAGGTGACGGGGGGGTTTCCCAGTGGGACACTGGGGACACCGGGTGGGACACGGGCTCTGTCCCCCCCCAACGTGGGGCCGTGCTGCCCGGTGAAGTCCTTCTCCTCCTCTCACCCACCTGTAGGAGATCCCCAAGACTCCTGACCACGCGCCGTCCCGCACCTTCTACCTCTACACGGTGAACGTCGCGGCCTCGGCGCGGATGCTGCTGCACAGGTGCTACAAGGTACGGCCCCACCACCACCACGGACGCTCCCCGATACCCACCAGGGGCTCTTCTCCCTCCTCCTGTCCCCAAATGCCACCAGGACCAGCCTCATCCCTGCTGGGTCCCCATCTGGCCTCCATCCACACCAGATGGAGGAAGCCTGGCCCCCCCAAGTGTGCTCCTGCTCCAGGCAGTGGAGCCCAGTGGCTCTCCATCACCACCATCATCACCATCATCACCACGTGTGGTTCTCCTCCTCCACCATGCCACCACGATGCATGGTTGTCCTCCTCCACCACCACCACACATGGTTCTTCTTCTCCTCCTCCACCACCATGCGTGGTTCTCCTCCTCCTTGTCCTCCTCCTTTACCACCACCACACGTGGTTCTCCTCCAGCATCACCACCTCCATCATGCATGGTTCTCCTCCTCCTCCACCACCACACATGGATTTTCTGCTGCTCCACCACCATCACACGTGGTCCTTCTCCTCCTCTTCCTCTTCCTCCACCAGCACCACGCATGGTTCTCCTCCTCCTCCTCCTTTTACCACATGTGGTTCTCCTCCAGCATCACCACCACCATCATGCATGGTTCTTCTCCTTCTCCTCCTCCTCCTCCACCACCATGTATGGTTCTCCTTCTCCTCCTCCTCCACCACCACACATGGTTTTTCTGCTCCTCCACCACCATGACACGTGGTCCTTCTCCTTCTTCTTTTCCTCCTCCACCACCACCACACGTGGTTCTTCACCACAACCACCACCACCATGACACGTGGTCCTTCTTCTCCTCTACCACCACCATACGTGGTTCTCCTTCTCTTCCTCCACCACCACACCTGGTTCTTCACCACAACCACCACCACCATGCATGGTTCTCCTCCACCACCCATGAGCGAAGGCGGCCGTTGGGCCACCCCAACGTGTCCCCTCACATCCCCCAGCCCCGGGGGCAACATGGCTTGGTGTAACACCACCTCCTCCACCCTGGATGGTGCCACCTGGGGGTGACAGCACCGAAGTCCCCATTTCTCCACCCATTTTGGGGTTTGCTGGTCGTTCCCCCCACCCCATTTCTCTTTCTCCCCCCCCTGCAGAGCGTGGCCAACCTGATGGAGCGGCGCCAGTACGAGACCAAGGAGAACAAGTGAGTGTGGGGGGGCCCAGGCGTCGTGAGGACGGGGAGGGGGTGGGTTTGGGGGGAGCTGAGGACACACAACGAAGCCACCGTGTCCCTGTCCCCCGTCCCCCTCCTCACAGGAGGCTGCTGGAGAAGTCGCAGCGGGTGGAAGCCATCCTGGCGTCCATGCAGGCCACCGGCGCCGAGGAAGCCCAACTGCAGGAGATCGAGGAGATGATCACGGCCCCCGAGCGCCAGCAGCTGGAGAACCTCAAACGCAACGTCAACAAGTGAGTCCCGACGGGATGGGAGGGGGGGACACGGGGATGGGAGGAGGAGAACCATACGTGGTGGTGGTGGTGGTTGTGGTGAAGAACCACGTGTGGTGGTGGTGGAGGAGGAGAAAAAGGACCAAGTATAGTGGTGGTGGAGGAGGAGGAGAAGGACCACACAGAGTGGTGGTGGAGAAGGAGAACTATGTGTGGTGGTGGTGGAGGAGGAGGAGGAGAAGGACCATGCATAGTGGTGGTGGAGGAGAAGGAGAAGGAGGAGAAGGACCACGTGTGGTGGTGGTGGGGGGACATGGGGACGGGAGGAGGAGAACCATGGGTGGTGGAGGAGAACCATGGGTGGTGGTGGTGGTTGTGGTGAAGAACCACGTGTGGTGGTGGTGGTGGAGGAGGAGAAAAAGACCAAGTTTAGTGGTGGTGGAGGAGGAGAACCATGTAGTCAGTATCCTTTGTGTTGAACCACCCTCCCCAGTGCTTGAAACTGTCCCCAAATGTCACTGTCACCCCTTGACCCTCATCTCCAGATCTTCACAAAGCCCTGGCGTCGTTGGCCACGGCCACCCTGGAGTCCATCGTGGAGGAGAGGTTAGAAAAGATGGCGATTTGAAAGAATTTTGGAGTTTTTCTTGCTTCCACCCACCCCGGTGAGTTCTTTCCCTTTTTTTCTAGGCTCCTTTTCCCTCAGTTTTTGGGCTCCCTTTCCATCAGTTTTGGGGCTCCTTTTCCATGTTTGGTGGCTCCTTTTCCATCTGTTTCAAGACTCCCTCACTTTTGGGGCTCCTTTCCCTCACTTTTGGGGCTCCTTTTCCATGTTTTGTGGCTCCTTTTCCACCAGTTTTGGGCTCCTTTTCCCTCAGTTTTTGGGCTCCTTTTCCATGTTTTGTGGCTCCTTTACCACCAGTTTTGGGGCTTCTTTTTCCTCCCTTTTGGGGCTCCTTTTCCATGTTTTGGGGCTCCTTTTCCCTCAAGTTTTGGGGCTCTTTTTCCATGTTTTGTGGCTCCTTTTCCATCTGTTTCAAGACTCCCTCCGTTTTGGAGTTTCGTCTCCGTCAGTTTTGGGGCTCTTTTCCCTCACTTTTGGGGCTCCTTTTCCCTCACTTTTGGGGCCCTTTTCCCCTCCGTTCTGCGACTCCCTGACTTTTGGGGCTCCCCTCTCTCTCTCTGTGTCCCCCCCCTTTTGTAGCCCCCCCCCGACGATGGCATTTACTGGCAAGTCAACATCGACCGCTTCCACCAGCATTTCCGGGACCAGGGCATCGTCAGCGCCGTCGCCAACCGCATGGACCAGGTGGGTGCCACCTCAGAACCTTCCACCTCGGGGCAGGAGTTGTCATCACGGTTTGGGGGGGGGTCTATCCCTGCCCCCCTTGGAGGTTTTCCCACCTCAAAGGCCGTTTTCTTCCCAATCCCCCAAAAAAAACAGACCAGCAGTGAAATAGTGCGGACGATGCTGCGCATGAGCGAAGTCACCACGTCCTCCGGCGCGTCCTACACCCAACCCCTCTCCTCCAACGAGGTGGGTTCCTGTCCCCGAGACCTTTCTCCACGCAAAAACCCCCCAAAAAACCCTGTACATTTAAAAAAAGCCCTACTTATTCCATTTTACTCCCCTTTTCTTGGTTTTTTTTGTTCCTCCTGTAGATCTTCAGGTCTCTCCCGGCCGGATACAACATCGTGAAGCAGGTTCTGGACCAATATCTCACCCTCTTGGCAGACGACCCGGTGAGAAACACCTCGTGGTCCTTCCTACCCTAAAACTCCGTTGCCCGAAGTCGTTAAACGCCGCTCGTTGGCGGCTCCTCCCCGGGGAGAGCTGGGATTGAGGGGAAAAACCCACTTTTCTACCAATATTTAAAAGCGTTAAAAGATACGCGCGATGCTTTTAAGCTGTGAAGATGGGAGATGGGGGGTTTTTTGGGTCAAATTTATGTATTACTTGTTAAAACGGAGATTTTGGGGTGATTTTGGGATGTGTTGAGCTTTGTGTTCCTCCCGGCAGCTGGAGTTTGTGGGGAAATCCGGGGACAGCGGCGGGGGCATGTACACAGTCAGTATCCTTTGTGTGGGACCACCCTCCCCAGCGCTTGAAACTGTCCCCAAATGTCACTGTCACCCCTTGACCCTCATCTCCAGATCTTCACAAAGCCCTGGCCTCGTTGGCCACGGCCACCCTGGAGTCCATCGTGGAGGAGAGGTTAGAAAAGATGGCCATTTGAAAGATTTCCAGAGTTTTTTCTCACTTCCACCCACCCTGGTGAGTCCTTTCCCTTTTTTCTCCTCTCTCCCTCTCAGGTTCGGCTCCCGCTGCGCCAGGATCTTCCGCCTCCTCCTGAGGAAGAAGCACCTGGAGCAGAAGCAGGTGGAGGATTTTGCCATGATCCCGGCCAAGGAAGCCAAGGAGATGCTCTACAAAATGCTGTCGGAGAATTTCGTCTCCCTCCAGGTGACGGGGGGGTTTCCCAGTGGGACACTGGGGACACCGGGTGGGACACGGGCTCTGTCCCCCCCCAACGTGGGGCCGTGCTGCCCGGTGAAGTCCTTCTCCTCCTCTCACCCACCTGTAGGAGATCCCCAAGACTCCTGACCACGCGCCGTCCCGCACCTTCTACCTCTACACGGTGAACGTCACGGCCTCGGCGCGGATGCTGCTGCACAGGTGCTACAAGGTACGGCCCCACCACCACCACGGACGCTCCCCGATACCCACCAGGGGCTCTTCTCCCTCCTCCTGTCCCCAAATGCCACCAGGACCAGCCTCATCCCTGCTGGGTCCCCATCTGGCCTCCATCCACACCAGATGGAGGAAGCCTGGCCCCCCCAAGTGTGCTCCTGCTCCAGGCAGTGGAGCCCAGTGGCTCTCCATCACCACCATCATCACCATCATCACCACGTGTGGTTCTCCTCCTCCACCATGCCACCACGATGCATGGTTGTCCTCCTCCACCACCACCACACATGGTTCTTCTTCTCCTCCTCCACCACCATGCGTGGTTCTCCTCCTCCTTGTCCTCCTCCTTTACCACCACCACACGTGGTTCTCCTCCAGCATCACCACCTCCATCATGCATGGTTCTCCTCCTCCTCCACCACCACACATGGATTTTCTGCTGCTCCACCACCATCACACGTGGTCCTTCTCCTCCTCTTCCTCTTCCTCCACCAGCACCACGCATGGTTCTCCTCCTCCTCCTCCTTTTACCACATGTGGTTCTCCTCCAGCATCACCACCACCATCATGCATGGTTCTTCTCCTTCTCCTCCTCCTCCTCCACCACCATGTATGGTTCTCCTTCTCCTCCTCCTCCACCACCACACATGGTTTTTCTGCTCCTCCACCACCATGACACGTGGTCCTTCTCCTTCTTCTTTTCCTCCTCCACCACCACCACACGTGGTTCTTCACCACAACCACCACCACCATGACACGTGGTCCTTCTTCTCCTCTACCACCACCATACGTGGTTCTCCTTCTCTTCCTCCACCACCACACCTGGTTCTTCACCACAACCACCACCACCATGCATGGTTCTCCTCCACCACCCATGAGCGAAGGCGGCCGTTGGGCCACCCCAACGTGTCCCCTCACATCCCCCAGCCCCGGGGGCAACATGGCTTGGTGTAACACCACCTCCTCCACCCTGGATGGTGCCACCTGGGGGTGACAGCACCGAAGTCCCCATTTCTCCACCCATTTTGGGGTTTGCTGGTCGTTCCCCCCACCCCATTTCTCTTTCTCCCCCCCCTGCAGAGCGTGGCCAACCTGATGGAGCGGCGCCAGTACGAGACCAAGGAGAACAAGTGAGTGTGGGGGGGCCCAGGCGTCGTGAGGACGGGGAGGGGGTGGGTTTGGGGGGAGCTGAGGACACACAACGAAGCCACCGTGTCCCTGTCCCCCGTCCCCCTCCTCACAGGAGGCTGCTGGAGAAGTCGCAGCGGGTGGAAGCCATCCTGGCGTCCATGCAGGCCACCGGCGCCGAGGAAGCCCAACTGCAGGAGATCGAGGAGATGATCACGGCCCCCGAGCGCCAGCAGCTGGAGAACCTCAAACGCAACGTCAACAAGTGAGTCCCGACGGGATGGGAGGGGGGGACACGGGGATGGGAGGAGGAGAACCATACGTGGTGGTGGTGGTGGTTGTGGTGAAGAACCACGTGTGGTGGTGGTGGTGGAGGAGAAAAAGGACCAAGTATAGTGGTGGTGGAGGAGGAGAACCATGTGTGGTGGTGGAGGAGGAGGAGAAGGACCACACAGAGTGGTGGTGGAGAAGGAGAACTATGTGTGGTGGTGGTGGAGGAGGAGGAGGAGAAGGACCATGCATAGTGGTGGTGGAGGAGAAGGAGAAGGAGGAGAAGGACCACGTGTGGTGGTGGTGGGGGGACATGGGGACGGGAGGAGGAGAACCATGGGTTTTGGGATGTGTTGAGCTTTGTGTTCCTCCCGGCAGCTGGAGTTTGTGGGGAAATCCGGGGACAGCGGCGGGGGCATGTACACAGTCAGTATCCTTTGTGTTGAACCACCCTCCCCAGTGCTTGAAACTGTCCCCAAATGTCACTGTCACCCCTTGACCCTCATCTCCAGATCTTCACAAAGCCCTGGCCTCGTTGGCCACGGCCACCCTGGAGTCCATCGTGGAGGAGAGGTTAGAAAAGATGGCCATTTGAAAGATTTCCAGAGTTTTTTCTCACTTCCACCCACCCTGGTGAGTCCTTTCCCTTTTTTCTCCTCTCTCCCTCTCAGGTTCGGCTCCCGCTGCGCCAGGATCTTCCGCCTCCTCCTGAGGAAGAAGCACCTGGAGCAGAAGCAGGTGGAGGATTTTGCCATGATCCCGGCCAAGGAAGCCAAGGAGATGCTCTACAAAATGCTGTCGGAGAATTTCGTCTCCCTCCAGGTGACGGGGGGGTTTCCCAGTGGGACACTGGGGACACCGGGTGGGACACGGGCTCTGTCCCCCCCCAACGTGGGGCCGTGCTGCCCGGTGAAGTCCTTCTCCTCCTCTCACCCACCTGTAGGAGATCCCCAAGACTCCTGACCACGCGCCGTCCCGCACCTTCTACCTCTACACGGTGAACGTCACGGCCTCGGCGCGGATGCTGCTGCACAGGTGCTACAAGGTACGGCCCCACCACCACCACGGACGCTCCCCGAGACCCACCAGGGGGGCTCTTCTCCCTCCTCCTGTCCCCAAATGCCACCAGGACCAGCCTCATCCCTGCTGGGTCCCCATCTGGCCTCCATCCACACCAGATGGAGGAAGCCTGGCCCCCCCAAGTGTGCTCCTGCTCCAGGCAGTGGAGCCCAGTGGCTCTCCATCACCACCATCATCACCATCATCACCACGTGTGGTTCTCCTCCTCCACCATGCCACCACGATGCATGGTTGTCCTCCTCCACCACCACCACACATGGTTCTTCTTCTCCTCCTCCACCACCATGCGTGGTTCTCCTCCTCCTTGTCCTCCTCCTTTACCACCACCACACGTGGTTCTCCTCCAGCATCACCACCTCCATCATGCATGGTTCTCCTCCTCCTCCACCACCACACATGGATTTTCTGCTGCTCCACCACCATCACACGTGGTCCTTCTCCTCCTCTTCCTCTTCCTCCACCAGCACCACGCATGGTTCTCCTCCTCCTCCTCCTTTTACCACATGTGGTTCTCCTCCAGCATCACCACCTCCATCATGCATGGTTCTCCTCCTCCTCCACCACCACACATGGTTTTTCTGCTCCTCCACCACCATGACACGTGGTCCTTCTCCTTCTTCTTTTCCTCCTCCACCACCACCACACGTGGTTCTTCACCACAACCACCACCACCATGACACGTGGTCCTTCTTCTCCTCTACCACCACCATACGTGGTTCTCCTTCTCTTCCTCCACCACCACACCTGGTTCTTCACCACAACCACCACCACCATGCATGGTTCTCCTCCACCACCCATGAGCGAAGGCGGCCGTTGGGCCACCCCAACGTGTCCCCTCACATCCCCCAGCCCCGGGGGCAACATGGCTTGGTGTAACACCACCTCCTCCACCCTGGATGGTGCCACCTGGGGGTGACAGCACCGAAGTCCCCATTTCTCCACCCATTTTGGGGTTTGCTGGTCGTTCCCCCCACCCCATTTCTCTTTCTCCCCCCCCTGCAGAGCGTGGCCAACCTGATGGAGCGGCGTCAGTACGAGACCAAGGAGAACAAGTGAGTGTGGGGGGGCCCAGGCGTCGTGAGGACGGGGAGGGGGTGGGTTTGGGGGGAGCTGAGGACACACAACGAAGCCACCGTGTCCCTGTCCCCCGTCCCCCTCCTCACAGGAGGCTGCTGGAGAAGTCGCAGCGGGTGGAAGCCATCCTGGCGTCCATGCAGGCCACCGGCGCCGAGGAAGCCCAACTGCAGGAGATCGAGGAGATGATCACGGCCCCCGAGCGCCAGCAGCTGGAGAACCTCAAACGCAACGTCAACAAGTGAGTCCCGACGGGATGGGAGGGGGGGACACGGGGATGGGAGGAGGAGAACCATACGTGGTGGTGGTGGTGGTTGTGGTGAAGAACCACGTGTGGTGGTGGTGGAGGAGGAGAAAAAGGACCAAGTATAGTGGTGGTGGAGGAGGAGAACCATGTGTGGTGGTGGAGGAGGAGGAGAAGGACCACACAGAGTGGTGGTGGAGAAGGAGAACTATGTGTGGTGGTGGTGGAGGAGGAGGAGGAGAAGGACCATGCATAGTGATGGTAGAGGAGAAGGAGAAGGAGGAGAAGGACCACGTGTGGTGGTGGTGGGGGGACATGGGGACGGGAGGAGGAGAACCATGGGTGGTGGAGGAGAACCATGGGGGGTGGCGGTGGTTGTGGTGAAGAACCACGTGG
>NW_015091195.1:152764-158986 GCF_001431845.1 Calidris pugnax | reverse complement strand
AGTGTGCAAGGGGGGGGCACAACGGCCTCACACGAGTGTGCACGGGGGGGGGCGGGGAAGAGGCCTGCGGGAGGGCCTGGTGGTGGCCATGGTGGGCATGGGGGTGGCCACCATACCGTCGTGGCAGTGGCCATCGTGGTGGTGGGGTGGTGGCCACTGAGCCGTCCTGGTGGCCACTGAGCCATCGTGGTGGCCACCACAGCACCATGACAGTGGCCATTGTGGTGCCAGGGTGGTGGCCACTGAGCCATAGGAGGAGGAGAAGAAGGAGGAGAAGGACCATGTGTGGTGGTGGGGGGGGGGACACAGGGACCCCACCATGGGCCATCCCACCCCATCCCACCTCCCTCTGTCCCCCAGGATCGACGCCAGCGAGAACCAGGTGGACGAGACCATCTTTGTGGAGCCATCCTGGTGGCCACCACAGCGCCATGACAGTGGCCATCGTGGTGGCCACCACAGTGCCGTGGCGGTGGCCATCGTGGTGGCCACCACAGTGCCATGGCAGTAGCCATTGCAGGGGCCGTTGTGGTGCCCATTATGGTGCCATAGCGGTGGCCATTGTGGCGGCCATCATAGTGGCCATCACAGTAGCCATTGTGGTGGCCATGGTAGTGGCCATAGTGGTGGCCGTCGCAGTAGCCATTGCAGAGCCCATTGTGGTGCCCATCACGGTGGCGATGGCGGTGACCATGGTAGTAGCCATGACGGTGGCCATCACGGTGGTGATGGCTGTGGCCACGGTGATAGCCACAATGGTGGCCACCACGGTGGCTATGGCCGTGGCCATGGTGCTAGCCACGATGGTGGCCATCATGGTGGCGATGGCGGTGGCCACGGTGGGAGCCATGATGGTGGCCATCACAGTAGCCATTGTGGTGGCCACGGTGGTAGCCATGATGGTGCCCATCACGGTGGCGATGGCGGTGACCATGGTGGTAGCCATGATGGTGCCCATCACGGTGGTGATGGTGGTGGCCATGGTGGTGGCCATCACAGTAGCCATTGTGGTGGCCATGGTAGTGGCCATAGTGGTGGCCATCGCAGTAGCCATTGCAGAGCCCATTGTGGTGCCCATCACGGTGGCGATGGCGGTGACCATGGTGGTAGCCATGATGGTGCCCATCACGGTGGTGATGGTGGTGGCCATGGTGGTGGCCATCACAGTAGCCATTGTGGTGGCCATGGTAGTGGCCATAGTGGTGGCCATCGCAGTAGCCATTGCAGAGCCCATTGTGGTGCCCATCACGGTGGCGATGGCGGTGACCATGGTGGTAGCCATGATGGTGCCCATCACGGTGGTGATGGTGGTGGCCATGGTGGTGGCCATCACAGTAGCCATTGTGGTGGCCATGGTAGTGGCCATAGTGGTGGCCATCGCAGTAGCCATTGCAGAGCCCATTGTGGTGCCCATCACGGTGGCGATGGCGGTGACCATGGTGGTAGCCATGATGGTGCCCATCACGGTGGTGATGGTGGTGGCCATGGTGGTGGCCATCACAGTAGCCATTGTGGTGGCCATGGTAGTGGCCATAGTGGTGGCCATCGCAGTAGCCATTGCAGAGCCCATTGTGGTGCCCATCACGGTGGCGATGGCGGTGACCATGGTGGTAGCCATGATGGTGCCCATCACGGTGGTGATGGTGGTGGCCATGGTGGTGGCCATCACAGTAGCCATTGTGGTGGCCATGGTAGTGGCCATAGTGGTGGCCATCGCAGTAGCCATTGCAGAGCCCATTGTGGTGCCCATCACGGTGGCGATGGCGGTGACCATGGTGGTAGCCATGATGGTGCCCATCACGGTGGTGATGGTGGTGGCCATGGTGGTGGCCATCACAGTAGCCATTGTGGTGGCCATGGTAGTGGCCATAGTGGTGGCCATCGCAGTAGCCATTGCAGAGCCCATTGTGGTGCCCATCACGGTGGCGATGGCGGTGACCATGGTGGTAGCCATGATGGTGCCCATCACGGTGGTGATGGTGGTGGCCATGGTGGTGGCCATCACAGTAGCCATTGTGGTGGCCATGGTAGTGGCCATAGTGGTGGCCATCGCAGTAGCCATTGCAGAGCCCATTGTGGTGCCCATCACGGTGGCGATGGCGGTGACCATGGTGGTAGCCATGATGGTGCCCATCACGGTGGTGATGGTGGTGGCCATGGTGGTGGCCATCACAGTAGCCATTGTGGTGGCCATGGTAGTGGCCATAGTGGTGGCCATCGCAGTAGCCATTGCAGAGCCCATTGTGGTGCCCATCACGGTGGCGATGGCGGTGACCATGGTGGTAGCCATGATGGTGCCCATCACGGTGGTGATGGTGGTGGCCATGGTGGTGGCCATCACAGTAGCCATTGTGGTGGCCATGGTAGTGGCCATAGTGGTGGCCATCGCAGTAGCCATTGCAGAGCCCATTGTGGTGCCCATCACGGTGGCGATGGCGGTGACCATGGTGGTAGCCATGATGGTGCCCATCACGGTGGTGATGGTGGTGGCCATGGTGGTGGCCATCACAGTAGCCATTGTGGTGGCCATGGTAGTGGCCATAGTGGTGGCCATCGCAGTAGCCATTGCAGAGCCCATTGTGGTGCCCATCACGGTGGCGATGGCGGTGACCATGGTGGTAGCCATGATGGTGCCCATCACGGTGGTGATGGTGGTGGCCATGGTGGTGGCCATCACAGTAGCCATTGTGGTGGCCATGGTAGTGGCCATAGTGGTGGCCATCGCAGTAGCCATTGCAGAGCCCATTGTGGTGCCCATCACGGTGGCGATGGCGGTGACCATGGTGGTAGCCATGATGGTGCCCATCACGGTGGTGATGGTGGTGGCCATGGTGGTGGCCATCACAGTAGCCATTGTGGTGGCCATGGTAGTGGCCATAGTGGTGGCCATCGCAGTAGCCATTGCAGAGCCCATTGTGGTGCCCATCACGGTGGCGATGGCGGTGACCATGGTGGTAGCCATGATGGTGCCCATCACGGTGGTGATGGTGGTGGCCATGGTGGTGGCCATCACAGTAGCCATTGTGGTGGCCATGGTAGTGGCCATAGTGGTGGCCATCGCAGTAGCCATTGCAGAGCCCATTGTGGTGCCCATCACGGTGGCGATGGCGGTGACCATGGTGGTAGCCATGATGGTGCCCATCACGGTGGTGATGGTGGTGGCCATGGTGGTGGCCATCACAGTAGCCATTGTGGTGGCCATGGTAGTGGCCATAGTGGTGGCCATCGCAGTAGCCATTGCAGAGCCCATTGTGGTGCCCATCACGGTGGCGATGGCGGTGACCATGGTGGTAGCCATGATGGTGCCCATCACGGTGGTGATGGTGGTGGCCATGGTGGTGGCCATCACAGTAGCCATTGTGGTGGCCATGGTAGTGGCCATAGTGGTGGCCATCGCAGTAGCCATTGCAGAGCCCATTGTGGTGCCCATCACGGTGGCGATGGCGGTGACCATGGTGGTAGCCATGATGGTGCCCATCACGGTGGTGATGGTGGTGGCCATGGTGGTGGCCATCACAGTAGCCATTGTGGTGGCCATGGTAGTGGCCATAGTGGTGGCCATCGCAGTAGCCATTGCAGAGCCCATTGTGGTGCCCATCACGGTGGCGATGGCGGTGACCATGGTGGTAGCCATGATGGTGCCCATCACGGTGGTGATGGTGGTGGCCATGGTGGTGGCCATCACAGTAGCCATTGTGGTGGCCATGGTAGTGGCCATAGTGGTGGCCATCGCAGTAGCCATTGCAGAGCCCATTGTGGTGCCCATCACGGTGGCGATGGCGGTGACCATGGTGGTAGCCATGATGGTGCCCATCACGGTGGTGATGGTGGTGGCCATGGTGGTGGCCATCACAGTAGCCATTGTGGTGGCCATGGTAGTGGCCATAGTGGTGGCCATCGCAGTAGCCATTGCAGAGCCCATTGTGGTGCCCATCACGGTGGCGATGGCGGTGACCATGGTGGTAGCCATGATGGTGCCCATCACGGTGGTGATGGTGGTGGCCATGGTGGTGGCCATCACAGTAGCCATTGTGGTGGCCATGGTAGTGGCCATAGTGGTGGCCATCGCAGTAGCCATTGCAGAGCCCATTGTGGTGCCCATCACGGTGGCGATGGCGGTGACCATGGTGGTAGCCATGATGGTGCCCATCACGGTGGTGATGGTGGTGGCCATGGTGGTGGCCATCACAGTAGCCATTGTGGTGGCCATGGTAGTGGCCATAGTGGTGGCCATCGCAGTAGCCATTGCAGAGCCCATTGTGGTGCCCATCACGGTGGCGATGGCGGTGACCATGGTGGTAGCCATGATGGTGCCCATCACGGTGGTGATGGTGGTGGCCATGGTGGTGGCCATCACAGTAGCCATTGTGGTGGCCATGGTAGTGGCCATAGTGGTGGCCATCGCAGTAGCCATTGCAGAGCCCATTGTGGTGCCCATCACGGTGGCGATGGCGGTGACCATGGTGGTAGCCATGATGGTGCCCATCACGGTGGTGATGGTGGTGGCCATGGTGGTGGCCATCACAGTAGCCATTGTGGTGGCCATGGTAGTGGCCATAGTGGTGGCCATCGCAGTAGCCATTGCAGAGCCCATTGTGGTGCCCATCACGGTGGCGATGGCGGTGACCATGGTGGTAGCCATGATGGTGCCCATCACGGTGGTGATGGTGGTGGCCATGGTGGTGGCCATCACAGTAGCCATTGTGGTGGCCATGGTAGTGGCCATAGTGGTGGCCATCGCAGTAGCCATTGCAGAGCCCATTGTGGTGCCCATCACGGTGGCGATGGCGGTGACCATGGTGGTAGCCATGATGGTGCCCATCACGGTGGTGATGGTGGTGGCCATGGTGGTGGCCATCACAGTAGCCATTGTGGTGGCCATGGTAGTGGCCATAGTGGTGGCCATCGCAGTAGCCATTGCAGAGCCCATTGTGGTGCCCATCACGGTGGCGATGGCGGTGACCATGGTGGTAGCCATGATGGTGCCCATCACGGTGGTGATGGTGGTGGCCATGGTGGTGGCCATCACAGTAGCCATTGTGGTGGCCATGGTAGTGGCCATAGTGGTGGCCATCGCAGTAGCCATTGCAGAGCCCATTGTGGTGCCCATCACGGTGGCGATGGCGGTGACCATGGTGGTAGCCATGATGGTGCCCATCACGGTGGTGATGGTGGTGGCCATGGTGGTGGCCATCACAGTAGCCATTGTGGTGGCCATGGTAGTGGCCATAGTGGTGGCCATCGCAGTAGCCATTGCAGAGCCCATTGTGGTGCCCATCACGGTGGCGATGGCGGTGACCATGGTGGTAGCCATGATGGTGCCCATCACGGTGGTGATGGTGGTGGCCATGGTGGTGGCCATCACAGTAGCCATTGTGGTGGCCATGGTAGTGGCCATAGTGGTGGCCATCGCAGTAGCCATTGCAGAGCCCATTGTGGTGCCCATCACGGTGGCGATGGCGGTGACCATGGTGGTAGCCATGATGGTGCCCATCACGGTGGTGATGGTGGTGGCCATGGTGGTGGCCATCACAGTAGCCATTGTGGTGGCCATGGTAGTGGCCATAGTGGTGGCCATCGCAGTAGCCATTGCAGAGCCCATTGTGGTGCCCATCACGGTGGCGATGGCGGTGACCATGGTGGTAGCCATGATGGTGCCCATCACGGTGGTGATGGTGGTGGCCATGGTGGTGGCCATCACAGTAGCCATTGTGGTGGCCATGGTAGTGGCCATAGTGGTGGCCATCGCAGTAGCCATTGCAGAGCCCATTGTGGTGCCCATCACGGTGGCGATGGCGGTGACCATGGTGGTAGCCATGATGGTGCCCATCACGGTGGTGATGGTGGTGGCCATGGTGGTGGCCATCACAGTAGCCATTGTGGTGGCCATGGTAGTGGCCATAGTGGTGGCCATCGCAGTAGCCATTGCAGAGCCCATTGTGGTGCCCATCACGGTGGCGATGGCGGTGACCATGGTGGTAGCCATGATGGTGCCCATCACGGTGGTGATGGTGGTGGCCATGGTGGTGGCCATCACAGTAGCCATTGTGGTGGCCATGGTAGTGGCCATAGTGGTGGCCATCGCAGTAGCCATTGCAGAGCCCATTGTGGTGCCCATCACGGTGGCGATGGCGGTGACCATGGTAGTAGCCATGACGGTGGCCATCACGGTGGTGATGGCTGTGGCCACGGTGATAGCCACGATGGTGGCCATCACGGTGG
>NW_015091195.1:150498-151521 GCF_001431845.1 Calidris pugnax | reverse complement strand
AGTGTGCAAGGGGGGGGCACAACGGCCTCACACGAGTGTGCACGGGGGGGGGCGGGGAAGAGGCCTGCGGGAGGGCCTGGTGGTGGCCATGGTGGGCATGGGGGTGGCCACCATACCGTCGTGGCAGTGGCCATCGTGGTGGTGGGGTGGTGGCCACTGAGCCATCGTGGTGGCCACCACAGCACCATGACAGTGGCCATTGTGGTGCCAGGGTGGTGGCCACTGAGCCATCCTGGTGGCCACCACAGCGCCATGGCAGTGGCCACCGTGGTACCATCACAGTGCCATGACGGTGGCCATCATGCCATCACGGTGGCCATTGTGGTCACCACAGTACCATGGCTGTGGCCATCATGGTTCCATGGTTGTGGCCATCACAGTGTCATTGTGGTGGCCTTCACAGTGCCACGGCAGTGGCCATCATGGTAGCCATTGTGGTACCATCACAGTGCCGTGGCAGTGGCCATCATGGTGGCCACCACAGTCCTGTGGCAGTAGCCATTGCAGGGACCATTGTGGTGCCCATCATGGTGGCGATGGCCGTGGCCACAGTGGTAGCCATGATGGTGGCCATCACGGTGGCGATGGTGGTGGCCACGGTGGTGGCCATTGTGGTGGCCATCACAGTAGCCATTGTGGTGGCCATGGTAGTGGCCATAGTGGTGGCCATCGCAGTAGCCATTGCAGATCCCATTGTGGTGTCCATCACGGTGGCTATGGAGGTGGCCACGGTGATAGCCACAATGGTGGCCACCACGGTGGCTATGGCCGTGGCCATGGTGCTAGCCACGATGGTGGCCATCATGGTGGCGATGGCGGTGGCCATGGTGGTAGCCACGATGGTGGCCATCACGGTGGCGATGGCAGTGGCCACGGTGGGAGCCATGATGGTGGCCATCATGGTAGTGATGGTGGTGGCCACGGTGGTAGCCATGACAGTGGCCATCACGGTGGTGATGGCAGTGGCCACGGTGGTAGCCACGATGGTAGCCCTGTGTCCCCCCCCCCCACAAAGGCGTCCCC
>NW_015091195.1:138698-148881 GCF_001431845.1 Calidris pugnax | reverse complement strand
CCTCCCCAAGGAGGGGGGGGGACACCCTCAGCACCCCCAAGGGCACCCTTGGGTGCTACTGGGGGGGGTCCCCACCCATCCCCAAGCCCCTCTCCCACCCCCCCAGTCCATCTACCCCCCCATGCTGAGCCGGGGGCCGCCGCGTCACCACCACGTTGTCACCTACCTCCTGCTGCTCTGCCGGGAGCCACACCAGCGGCTGGAGGGGAGCGTGGGGACGTCACGTGGGGTGTCACCATGTTGGGGGGGGCCTTCTCCTGGGTGTGGGGTTGGGGACATCGTCCCGGTGTTGTCCCCATGGGTGGGGACCTCTTCCGAGCGCAAGGTTGGGGACATCATCCCACCACGTCCCCTTTCCTGAGCATCAGGCTGGGGACAATGTCCTGGTGTGTCCCCAAGGTCACCTGAACACAGGGTTGGGGACAACGTCCTGGTGTGTCCCCTTTCCTAAGCATCAGCCTGGGGACAATGTCCTGGTGTGTCCCCAAAGGGGGATTCTTCTCCCAATCTCTGGGTTGGGGACATCATCCCAGTGTTGTCCCCATGGGTGGGGACCTCTTCCGAGCGCTGGGTTGGGGACATCGTCCCAGTGTGTCCCCTTTCTTGAGCATCAGGCTGGGGACAATGTCCTGGTGTGTCCCCATGGGGGGGGATTCTTCTCCCAATCTCTGGGTTGGGGACATCGTCCTGGTGTGTCCCCTTTCCTGAGCATCAGCCTGGGGACAATGTCCTGGTGTGTCCCCAAGGGGGGTTTCCTCACCTAAACAGTAGGTTGGGGACATCATCCTGGTGTGTCCCCTTTCCGGACCGTCAGGCTGGGGACAATGTCCTGGTGTGTCCCCAAGGTCACCTAACACTGGGCTGGGGACAACGTCCTGGTGGTCCCCATGGGTGGGGACCTCTTCCGAGCGCAAGGTTGGGGACATCATCCCACCACGTCCCCTTTCCTGAGCATCAGGCTGGGGACAATGTCCTGGTGTGTCCCCAAAGGGGGATTCTTCTCCCAATCTCTGGGTTGGGGACATCATCCCAGTGTTGTCCCCATGGGTGGGGACCTCTTCCGAGCGCTGGGTTGGGGACATCGTCCCAGTGTGTCCCCTTTCTTGAGCATCAGGCTGGGGACAATGTCCTGGTGTGTCCCCATGGGGGGGGATTCTTCTCCCAATCTCTGGGTTGGGGACATCGTCCTGGTGTGTCCCCTTTCCTGAGCATCAGCCTGGGGACAATGTCCTGGTGTGTCCCCAAGGGGGGTTTCCTCACCTAAACAGTAGGTTGGGGACATCATCCTGGTGTGTCCCCTTTCCGGACCGTCAGGCTGGGGACAATGTCCTGGTGTGTCCCCAAGGTCACCTAACACTGGGCTGGGGACAACGTCCTGGTGTGTCCCCAGGGGTGGATCCCTCTCCCAAGCACAGGGTTGGGGACATTGTCCCACCGTGTCCCCTTTCCTGAGCGTCAGGCTGGGGACAACGTCCTGGTTTAGGTTGGGGACATCATCCTGGTGTGTCCCCTTTCCGGACCGTCAGGCTGGGGACAATGTCCTGGTGTGTCCCCAAGGTCACCTAACACTGGGCTGGGGACAACGTCCTGGTGTGTCCCCAGGGGTGGATCCCTCTCCCAAGCACAGGGTTGGGGACATTGTCCCACCGTGTCCCCTTTCCTGAGCGTCAGGCTGGGGACAACGTCCTGGTTTGTCCCCAAGGTCACCTGAACACTGGGTTGGGGACAACGTCCTGGTGTGTCCCCGTGCGGTGTGATTCTTCTCCCAATCTCTGGGTTGGGGACATTGTCCTGGTGTTGTCCCCACGAGTGGATCCCTCTCCCGAGCGCAGGGTTGGGGACATCATCCCAGTGTTGTCCCCATGGGTGGGGACCTCTTCTGAGCACAGGGTTGGGGACATCGTCCCAGCGCCCCATGGGGGGGGGATTCTTCTCCCAATCTTTGGGTTGGGGACGTTGTCCTGGTGTTGTCACCATGGGTGGATCTCTCTCCCGAGAGCAGGGCTGGGGACATCATTCCGGTGGTGTCCCCTTTCCTGACCATCAGGCTGGGGACAATGTCCTGGTGTGTCCCCAAGGTCACCTGAACATTGGGTTGGGGACATCGTCCTGGTGTGTCCCCATGGGGTTGGATTCTTCTCCCAATCTGTGGGTTGGGGACATCGTCCTGGTGTGTCCCCTTTCCTAAGCATCGGCCTGGGGACAATGTCCTGGTTTGTCCCCAAAGGGGGATTCCTCACCTAAACAGTGGGTTGGGGACATCATCCTGGTGTGTCCCCAAAGGGGGATTCTTCTTCCAATCTCTGGGTTGGGGACAACATCCTGGTGTGTCCCCAAGGTCACCTAAACATTGGGTTGGGGACATCATCCTGGTGTGTCCCCATAGGGGGGGATTCTTCTCCCAATCTCTGGGTTGGGGACAACGTCCCGGTGTGTCCCCAGGGGCTGATCCCTCTCCCGAGCACAGGGTTGGGGACATCGTCCTGGTGCATCCCCTTTCCTGAGCATCAGGCTGGGGACAATGTCCTGGTGTGTCCCCATGGGGTTGGATTCTTCTCCCAATCTGTGGGTTGGGGACATCGTCCTGGTGTGTCCCCTTTCCTAAGCATCGGCCTGGGGACAATGTCCTGGTTTGTCCCCAAAGGGGGATTCCTCACCTAAACAGTGGGTTGGGGACATCATCCTGGTGTGTCCCCAAAGGGGGATTCTTCTTCCAATCTCTGGGTTGGGGACAACATCCTGGTGTGTCCCCAAGGTCACCTAAACATTGGGTTGGGGACATCATCCTGGTGTGTCCCCATAGGGGGGGATTCTTCTCCCAATCTCTGGGTTGGGGACAACGTCCTGGTGTGTCCCCTTTCCTGACCATCAGGCTGGGGACAATGTCCTGGTGTGTCCCCAAGGTCACCTAACACTGGGTTGGGGACATCGTCCTGGTGTGTCCTCATGGGGGGGGATTCTTCTCCCGATCTCTGGGTTGGGGACATTGTCCCGGTGTTGTCCCCAGGGGTGGATCCCTCTCCCAAGCGCAGGGTTGGGGACATCATCCCAGTGTGTCACCTTTCCTGAGCATCAGGCTGGGGACAATGTCCTGGTGTGTCCCCAAGGTCACCTAAAACTGGGTTGGGGACATCATCCTGGTGTGTCCCCAAAGGGGGATTCTTCTCTCAATCTGTGGGTTGGGGACAATGTCCTGGTGTGTCCCCAAGGGGGGATTCCTCACCTAAACAGGGGGTTGGGGACATCATCCTGGTGTGTCCCTTTTCTGGACCATCAGGCTGGGGACAATGTCCTGGTGTGTCCCCAAGGTCACCTAACACTGGGTTGGGGACATCATCCTGGTGTGTCCCCCGTGGGGTTGGTCCCTTTCCTGAGCACCAGGTTGGGGACATTGTCCCCGTGGTGTCCCCACTGTCCAGGGGGGGGGATCCCTCTGCCAAGTGCTGGGTTGGGGACATTGTACCAGTGTTGTCCCCATGGGTGGGGACCTCTTCTGAGTGCAGGGTTGGGGACATCGTCCCACCGCGTCCACTTTCCTGAGCATCAGGCTGGGGACAATGTCCTGGTGTGTCCCCCCTGGGGTTTGTCCCTCCCCTGAGCACCAGGTTGGGGACATTGTCCCCATGGTGTCCCCATTGGCCTGGGACCTGCCAAGTGCTGGGTTGGGGACAATCCCTTGGTGTCCCCCCTTGGGGCCAGGCCAGGATGTGTCCCAACGAGAGCGAGGTGAGCGCCTTCGCCTGGCTGGAGCCCCGGGTCCTGGCGGCCATCGCGGCCACGGCGGATGGAGAGGAGACCTTGGCCAACGTCCCCAGCGACCTCCCGGCCACCATCAGGTGAGGACACTTTTGGGGGGGGGGGACACTGGGGCAGCGAGAAATGTTTACAGCGAGAACCTGTTTAGAAAGGGCTGCAGTGACAGGACGAGGGGAAACGGCTTCAAACTGGAGGGGAACAGCTTTAGACTGGAGATGAGGAGAGGGTTCTTCACTGGGAGGGTGGTGGAGCACTGGGACAGGTTGCCCAGGGAGGTGGTTGAGGCCCCTTCCCTGGAGATATTCAAGGTGAGGCCTAGTGAGGCCTGATGAGGCCCTGGGCAACCTGGTCTAGTTGGGGGTGTCCCTGCTGACTGCGGGGGGGTGGGACTAGATGGCCTTTGGAGGTCCCTTCCAGCCTGGGCAATTCTATAAAAAAAAAAAATAAAAAAATGGGGGGCACAGAGCCCCAGGACCCCCCATGGTTGTGTCCCCCCCCTCTCTCAGCATCACGGAGATACGGGGGGGTTGCTCCAGCAGCACCCTCCTCCCCACGGGCACCCTCCTGGCCACGGCGCCGGCCCACGGGGAGGACGTGGAGCGCGTCAGCACCGGCACCAAGTTCGCCCTTCGGCTCTACCTGGAGGCCCTGGGGGACAAGGGACAGGGACAGCCCCAGGGTGGCATCACCCCACTGCCCCACGGAAGGGAATAAAGGTCCTCCCCACGGGGAATGGAGTCGTGTTGGAGTGGGATGGGGGGGTTTTGGGGGGCAGGAAGGTGGGCACCGACCCTGCCGGCCATGGGAAGGGTGAGGAGGGGACAGGGGGGTGGCCCAGAGGGGACAGGGGGGTGGCCCAGAGGGGACAGGGCTCAGCACCCATCATCCCACTGAGGCTGTAGCCCCCCAATAAGCTCTGGGTGGGTTTTTGGGGTTACGGGACTCCCCTCGTGAGGGAAATCACCCCGAGGGGTCGGGTGGCTGGGAAGGGAGCGGGGTGCGTGTCCCCAGGGGGCCACCGTGTCACTTCGTCCCCCTGGCAGCACCTGGAGGGGAGCTGCTGGGGGTCCCTCGATGGGAAATGGGGTCCCTTGCTGGGATGTGGGGGTCCCTCACCTGGGAATAGGGGTCTCTTGCCAGGAAATGGGGTCCCTCGCCTGGGAATCAGGGTCCCTCAGCTGGGAATTGGGGTCCCTTGCCAGGAATTGGGGTCCCTCACCTGGGAATTGGGGTCCCTTGCCAGAAAATGGGGTGCCTTGCCTGGGAATTGGGGTCCCTCAGCTGGGAATCGGGGTCCCTCGCCTGGGAATCGGGGTCCGTTGCCATGAAATGGGGTGCCTTGCCTGGGAATCAAGGTCCCTTGCTGGGGAATGGGGTCCCTCACCTGGGAATGGGGTCCTGCGGGGGGGTGGGACTAGATGGCCTTTGGAGGTCCCTTCCAGCCTGGGCAATTCTATAAAAAAAAAAAATAAAAAAATGGGGGGCACAGAGCCCCAGGACCCCCCATGGTTGTGTCCCCCCCCTCTCTCAGCATCACGGAGATACGGGGGGGTTGCTCCAGCAGCACCCTCCTCCCCACGGGCACCCTCCTGGCCACGGCGCCGGCCCACGGGGAGGACGTGGAGCGCGTCAGCACCGGCACCAAGTTCGCCCTTCGGCTCTACCTGGAGGCCCTGGGGGACAAGGGACAGGGACAGCCCCAGGGTGGCATCACCCCACTGCCCCACGGAAGGGAATAAAGGTCCTCCCCACGGGGACTGGAGTCGTGTTGGAGTGGGATGGGGGGGTTTTGGGGGGCAGGAAGGTGGGCACCGACCCTGCCGGCCATGGGAAGGGTGAGGAGGGGACAGGGGGGTGGCCCAGAGGGGACAGGGGGGTGGCCCAGAGGGGACAGGGCTCAGCACCCATCATCCCACTGAGGCTGTAGCCCCCCAATAAGCTCTGGGTGGGTTTTTGGGGTTACGGGACTCCCCTCGTGAGGGAAATCACCCCGAGGGGTCGGGTGGCTGGGAAGGGAGCGGGGTGCGTGTCCCCAGGGGGCCACCGTGTCACTTCGTCCCCCTGGCAGCACCTGGAGGGGAGCTGCTGGGGGTCCCTCGATGGGAAATGGGGTCCCTTGCTGGGATGTGGGGGTCCCTCACCTGGGAATAGGGGTCTCTTGCCAGGAAATGGGGTCCCTCGCCTGGGAATCAGGGTCCCTCAGCTGGGAATTGGGGTCCCTTGCCAGGAATTGGGGTCCCTCACCTGGGAATTGGGGTCCCTTGCCAGAAAATGGGGTGCCTTGCCTGGGAATTGGGGTCCCTCAGCTGGGAATCGGGGTCCCTCGCCTGGGAATCGGGGTCCGTTGCCATGAAATGGGGTGCCTTGCCTGGGAATCAAGGTCCCTTGCTGGGGAATGGGGTCCCTCACCTGGGAATGGGGTCCCTCACGAGGGAATTGGGGTCCCTTACCAAGAAATGGGGGTCCCTTACTAGGAAATGGGGTCCCTTAGTAGGAAATGGGGTGCCTTACTTGGGAATCAGGGTCCCTCACCAGGAATTGGGGTCCCTTACTAGGAAATGGGGTCCCTTAGTAGGAAATGGGGTGCCTTACTGGGACAGGGGGGTGGCCCAGAGGGGACAGGGCTCAGCACCCATCATCCCACTGAGGCTGTAGCCCCCCAATAAGCTCTGGGTGGGTTTTTGGGGTTACGGGACTCCCCTCGTGAGGGAAATCGCCCCGAGGGGTCGGGTGGCTGGGAAGGGAGCGGGGTGCGTGTCCCCAGGGGGCCACCATGTCACTTCGTCCCCCTGGCAGCACCTGGAGGGGAGCTGCTGGGGGTCCCTCGATGGGAAATGGGGTCCCTTGCTGGGATGTGGGGGTCCCTCACCTGGGAATAGGGGTCTCTTGCCAGGAAATGGGGTCCCTCGCCTGGGAATCAGGGTCCCTCAGCTGGGAATTGGGGTCCCTTGCCAGGAATTGGGGTCCCTCACCTGGGAATTGGGGTCCCTTGCCAGAAAATGGGGTGCCTTGCCTGGGAATTGGGGTCCCTCAGCTGGGAATCGGGGTCCCTCGCCTGGGAATCGGGGTCCGTTGCCATGAAATGGGGTGCCTTGCCTGGGAATCAAGGTCCCTTGCTGGGGAATGGGGTCCCTCACCTGGGAATGGGGTCCCTCACGAGGGAATTGGGGTCCCTTACCAAGAAATGGGGGTCCCTTACTAGGAAATGGGGTCCCTTAGTAGGAAATGGGGTGCCTTACTTGGGAATCAGGGTCCCTCACCAGGAATTGGGGTCCCTTACTAGGAAATGGGGTCCCTTGCTGGGATGTGGGGGTCCCTCACCTGGGAATGGGGGTCCCTCGCCTGGGAATCGGGGTCCCTCGCCAGGAAATGGGGTCCCTTACTAGGAAATGGGGTCCCTCACCTGGGAATTGGGGTCCCTTGCCAGGAATCGGGGTCCCTCACCAGGAAATGGGGTCCCTCACCAGGAAATGGGGTCCCTCATGAGGGAATGGGGTCCCTTACTAGGAATTGGGGTCCCCTGTGAGGAAATGGGGTCCCTCACGAGGGAATTGGGGTCCCTCATCTGGGAATTGGGGTCTCTTGCCAGGAAACGGGGTCCCTCACCTGGGAATCAGGGTCCCTCACCTGGGAATGGGGTGCCTCACGAGGGAATCAGGGTCCCTCAGGAGGGAATGGGGGTCCCTCACAAGGGAATCGGGGTCCCTTGCCAGAAAATGGGGTGCCTTGCCAGGGAATGGGGTCCCTCAGCTGGGAATCGGGGTCCCTCACCTGGGAATTGGGGTCCCTTGCCAGAAAATGGGGTGCCTTGCCTGGGAATTGGGGTCCCTCAGCTGGGAATCGGGGTCCCTCGCCTGGGAATCGGGGTCCGTTGCCATGAAATGGGGTGCCTTGCCTGGGAATCAAGGTCCCTTGCTGGGGAATGGGGTCCCTCACCTGGGAATGGGGTCCCTCACGAGGGAATTGGGGTCCCTTACCAAGAAATGGGGGTCCCTTACTAGGAAATGGGGTCCCTTAGTAGGAAATGGGGTGCCTTACTTGGGAATCAGGGTCCCTCACCAGGAATTGGGGTCCCTTACTAGGAAATGGGGTCCCTTGCTGGGATGTGGGGGTCCCTCACCTGGGAATAGGGGTCTCTTGCCAGGAAATGGGGTCCCTCGCCTGGGAATCAGGGTCCCTCAGCTGGGAATTGGGGTCCCTTGCCAGGAATTGGGGTCCCTCACCTGGGAATTGGGGTCCCTTGCCAGAAAATGGGGTGCCTTGCCTGGGAATTGGGGTCCCTCAGCTGGGAATCGGGGTCCCTCGCCTGGGAATCGGGGTCCGTTGCCATGAAATGGGGTGCCTTGCCTGGGAATCAAGGTCCCTTGCTGGGGAATGGGGTCCCTCACCTGGGAATGGGGTCCCTCACGAGGGAATTGGGGTCCCTTACCAAGAAATGGGGGTCCCTTACTAGGAAATGGGGTCCCTTAGTAGGAAATGGGGTGCCTTACTTGGGAATCAGGGTCCCTCACCAGGAATTGGGGTCCCTTACTAGGAAATGGGGTCCCTTGCTGGGATGTGGGGGTCCCTCACCTGGGAATGGGGGTCCCTCGCCTGGGAATCGGGGTCCCTCGCCAGGAAATGGGGTCCCTTACTAGGAAATGGGGTCCCTCACCTGGGAATTGGGGTCCCTTGCCAGGAATCGGGGTCCCTCACCAGGAAATGGGGTCCCTCATGAGGGAATGGGGTCCCTTACTAGGAATTGGGGTCCCCTGTGAGGAAATGGGGTCCCTCACGAGGGAATTGGGGTCCCTCATCTGGGAATTGGGGTCTCTTGCCAGGAAACGGGGTCCCTCACCTGGGAATCAGGGTCCCTCACCTGGGAATGGGGTGCCTCACGAGGGAATCAGGGTCCCTCAGGAGGGAATGGGGGTCCCTCACAAGGGAATCGGGGTCCCTTGCCAGAAAATGGGGTGCCTTGCCAGGGAATGGGGTCCCTCAGCTGGGAATCGGGGTCCCTCACCTGGGAATTGGGGTCCCTTGCCAGAAAATGGGGTGCCTTGCCTGGGAATTGGGGTCCCTCAGCTGGGAATCGGGGTCCCTGGGGTCCTTTGCCATGAAATGGGGTCCCTCAGCTGGGAATCAGCGTCCCTCATCAGGAAATGGGGTCCCTCAGGAGGGAATTGGGGTCCCTCGCCATGAAATGCGGTCCCTTACCAGGAAATGGGATGCCTTGCCTGGGAATCAGGGTCCCTCACCAGGAATTGGGGTCCCTCACCAGGAAATGGGGTCCCTCATGAGGGAATGGGGTCCCTTACTAGGAATTGGGGTCCCCTGTGAGGAAATGGGGTCCCTCACGAGGGAATTGGGGTCCCTCATCTGGGAATTGGGGTCTCTTGCCAGGAAACGGGGTCCCTCACCTGGGAATCAGGGTCCCTCACCTGGGAATGGGGTGCCTCACGAGGGAATCAGGGTCCCTCAGGAGGGAATGGGGGTCCCTCACAAGGGAATCGGGGTCCCTTGCCAGAAAATGGGGTGCCTTGCCAGGGAATGGGGTCCCTCAGCTGGGAATCGGGGTCCCTCACCTGGGAATTGGGGTCCCTTGCCAGAAAATGGGGTGCCTTGCCTGGGAATTGGGGTGCCTCACAAGGGAATGGGGGTCCCTTGCCAGGAAATGGGGTGCCTCACAAGGGAATGGGGGTCCCTTGCCAGGAAATGGGGTGCCTTCTCTGGGAATTGGGGTCCCTTGCTGGGGAATGGGGTGCCTTGCTGGGATGTGGGGGTCCCTCGCCTGGGAACTGGGGTCCCTTGCCAAGAAATGGGGTGCCTCACAAGGGAATGGGGGTCCCTTGCCAGGAAATGGGGTCCCTCACCTGGGAATCGGGGTCCCTTACTAGGAAATGGGGTCCCTTGCCAGGAAATGGGGTGCCTTGCTGGGATGTGGGGGTCCCTCACCTGGGAATGGGGTCCCTCCCCTGGGAATTGGGGTCCTTTGCCATGAAATGGGGTCCCTCAGCTGGGAATCAGCGTCCCTCATCAGGAAATGGGGTCCCTCAGGAGGGAATTGGGGTCCCTCGCCATGAAATGCGGTCCCTTACCAGGAAATGGGATGCCTTGCCTGGGAATCAGGGTCCCTCACCAGGAATTGGGGTCCCTTACTAGGAAATGGGGTCCCTTGCTAGGAAATGGGGTGCCTTACTTGGGAATCAGGGTCCCTCACCAGGAATTGGGGTCCCTTACTAGGAAATGGGGTCCCTTGCCAGGAAATGGGGTCCCTTGTGAAGAAATGGGGTGCCTTGCCTGGGAATTGGGGTCCCTCAGCTGGGAATCGGGGTCCCTCGCCTGGGAATCGGGGTCCGTTGCCATGAAATGGGGTGCCTTGCCTGGGAATCAAGGTCCCTTGCTGGGGAATGGGGTCCCTCACCTGGGAATGGGGTCCCTCACGAGG
>NW_015091195.1:128571-129204 GCF_001431845.1 Calidris pugnax | reverse complement strand
GCCTGGGAATTGGGGTGCCTCACAAGGGAATGGGGGTCCCTTGCCAGGAAATGGGGTGCCTCACAAGGGAATGGGGGTCCCTTGCCAGGAAATGGGGTGCCTTCTCTGGGAATTGGGGTCCCTTGCTGGGGAATGGGGTGCCTTGCTGGGATGTGGGGGTCCCTCGCCTGGGAACTGGGGTCCCTTGCCAAGAAATGGGGTGCCTCACAAGGGAATGGGGGTCCCTTGCCAGGAAATGGGGTCCCTCACCTGGGAATCGGGGTCCCTTACTAGAAAATGGGGTGCCTTGCTGGGGAATGGGGTCCCTTGCCAGGAAACGGGGTCCCTCACCAGGAAATGGGGTCCCTCACCAGGAAATGGGGTCCCTCATGAGGGAATGGGGTCCCTTACTAGGAATTGGGGTCCCCTGTGAGGAAATGGGGTCCCTCACGAGGGAATTGGGGTCCCTCATCTGGGAATTGGGGTCTCTTGCCAGGAAACGGGGTCCCTCACCTGGGAATCAGGGTCCCTCACCTGGGAATGGGGTGCCTCACGAGGGAATCAGGGTCCCTCAGGAGGGAATGGGGGTCCCTCACAAGGGAATCGGGGTCCCTTGCCAGAAAATGGGGTGCCTTGCCAGGGAATGGGGGCCCT
>NW_015091195.1:120866-127985 GCF_001431845.1 Calidris pugnax | reverse complement strand
CCCCCCCCCCAGCAAAGGCCTCCAGGGAGAGACACAACCCAACTCCTGGTGGGTCCTTCCAGCCCCGGAGAGGGAAGGGAATCCCACTGGGAATCTGTCCTGGGGTCCCAGTCCGACCAGGAATCCTACTGGGAATCCACCCTTGGGTCCCAATCCGACCAGGAATCTGAGCAGGAACCTGTACTCGTCTCCCAATCTGACTGGGAATCCACCTTTGGGAATCTGCCCTCGGGTCCCAATCCGACCAGGAATCCGACTGGGATTCTGCCCTTGGGTCCCAGTCCAACCAGGAATCCAACCGGGAATCTGCCCTCGGGTCCCAATCCGACCAGGAATCCGACTGGGATTCTGCCCTTGGGTCCCAGTCCAACCAGGAATCCAACCGGGAATCTGCCCTCGGGTCCCAATCCGACCAGGAATCCGACTGGGATTCTGCCCTTGGGTCCCAGTCCAACCAGGAATCCAACCGGGAATCTGCCCTCGGGTCCCAATCCGACCAGGAATCCGACTGGGATTCTGCCCTTGGGTCCCAGTCCAACCAGGAATCCAACCGGGAATCTGCCCTCGGGTCCCAATCCGACCAGGAATCCGACTGGGATTCTGCCCTTGGGTCCCAGTCCAACCAGGAATCCAACCGGGAATCTGCCCTCGGGTCCCAATCCGACCAGGAATCCGACTGGGATTCTGCCCTTGGGTCCCAGTCCAACCAGGAATCCAACCGGGAATCTGCCCTCGGGTCCCAATCCGACCAGGAATCCGACTGGGATTCTGCCCTTGGGTCCCAGTCCAACCAGGAATCCAACCGGGAATCTGCCCTCGGGTCCCAATCCGACCAGGAATCCGACTGGGATTCTGCCCTTGGGTCCCAGTCCAACCAGGAATCCAACCGGGAATCTGCCCTCGGGTCCCAATCCGACCAGGAATCCGACTGGGATTCTGCCCTTGGGTCCCAGTCCAACCAGGAATCCAACCGGGAATCTGCCCTCGGGTCCCAATCCGACCAGGAATCCGACTGGGATTCTGCCCTTGGGTCCCAGTCCAACCAGGAATCCAACCGGGAATCTGCCCTCGGGTCCCAATCCGACCAGGAATCCGACTGGGATTCTGCCCTTGGGTCCCAGTCCAACCAGGAATCCAACCGGGAATCTGCCCTCGGGTCCCAATCCGACCAGGAATCCGACTGGGATTCTGCCCTTGGGTCCCAGTCCAACCAGGAATCCAACTGGGAATCTGCCCTCGGGTCCCAATCCGACCAGGAATCCACCCTCTGGTCCCAATCCGACCAGGAATCCGACTGGGAATCTGCCCTCGGGTCCCAGTCTGACCAGGAATCCAACTGGGAATCCGCCTTTGTCTCCCAATCCAACTGGGAATTTGCCCTCAGGTCCCAATCCGACCAGGATTCCACCCTCTGGTACCAATCCGACCAGGAATCCAACTGGGAATCTGCCCTCGGGTCCCAATCCGACCAGGAATCCACCCTCTGGTCCCAGTCCAACTAGGAATCCAACTGGGAATCCACCTTTGTCTCCCAATCCGACTGGGAATGTGCCCTCGGGTCCCAGTCTGACCAGGAATCCAACTGGGAATCTGCCCTCGGGTCCCATCCCAACCAAGGAATCCGACTGGGAATCTGCCCTCGGGTCCCAATCTGACTGGGAATCCACCCTCTGGTACCAATCCGACCAGGAATCCGACTGGGAATCTGACTGGGATTCTGCCCTCAGGTCCCAGTCCGACCAGGAATCCACCATCGGGTCCCAGTCCAACCAGGAATTCAACTGGGAATCTGCCCTTGGGTCCCAATCCGACCGGGAATCCACCCTCTGGTACCAATCCATCTGGGAATCTGACTGGGAATCTACCCTCTGGGTCCCAATCCGACCAGGAATCCGACTGGGAATCTGCCCTCGGGTCCCAATCCGACTGGGATTCTGCCCTCTGGTCCCAATCCGACCAGGAATCCGACTGGGATTCTGCCCTTGGGTCCCAGTCCAACCAGGAATCCAACTGGGAATCTGCCCTCGGGTCCCAATCCGACCAGGAATCCACCCTCTGGTCCCAATCCGACCAGGAATCCGACTGGGAATCTGCCCTCGGGTCCCAGTCTGACCAGGAATCCAACTGGGAATCCGCCTTTGTCTCCCAATCCAACTGGGAATTTGCCCTCAGGTCCCAATCCGACCAGGATTCCACCCTCTGGTACCAATCCGACCAGGAATCCAACTGGGAATCTGCCCTCGGGTCCCAATCCGACCAGGAATCCACCCTCTGGTCCCAGTCCAACTAGGAATCCAACTGGGAATCCACCTTTGTCTCCCAATCCGACTGGGAATGTGCCCTCGGGTCCCAGTCTGACCAGGAATCCAACTGGGAATCTGCCCTCGGGTCCCATCCCAACCAAGGAATCCGACTGGGAATCTGCCCTCGGGTCCCAATCTGACTGGGAATCCACCCTCTGGTACCAATCCGACCAGGAATCCGACTGGGAATCTGACTGGGATTCTGCCCTCAGGTCCCAGTCCGACCAGGAATCCACCATCGGGTCCCAGTCCAACCAGGAATTCAACTGGGAATCTGCCCTTGGGTCCCAATCCGACCGGGAATCCACCCTCTGGTACCAATCCATCCGGGAATCTGACTGGGAATCTACCCTCTGGGTCCCAATCTGACCGGGAATCCGACTGGGAATCCGCCTTTGTCTCCCAATCCGACTGGGAATCCTCCCTTGGGTCCCAATCCGACCAGGAATCCCACTGGGAATCCACCCTCTGATCCCAGTCCGACCAGGAATCTGACTGGGAATCCTCCCTTGGGTCCCAATCTGACCAGGAATCCGACTGGGAATCCAACTTTGTCTCCCAATCCGACCAAGAATCCACCCTCTGGTACCAATCTGACCAGGAATCCGACTGGGAATCTGCCCTCGGCTCCCAATCTGACCAGGAATCCAAGTGGGAATCCACCTTTGTCTCCCAGTCCAACTGGGATTCTGCCCTCGGGTCCCAATCTGACCGGGATTCCACCCTCTGGTCCCAATCCAACCGGGAATCTGACTGGGAATCCACCTTTGTCTCCCAACCCAACCGGGAATCCACCCTCTGATCCCAATCCGACCATGAATCCAACTGGGAAACCACCTTTGTCTCCCAATCCGACCGGGAATCCTCCCTTGGGTCCCAATCCGACCGGGAATCCAACTGGGAATCCTCCCTTGGGTCCCAATCTGACCAGGAATCCAACTGGGAATCTGCCCTCGGGTCCCAATCCGACCAGGAATCCACCCTCTGGTCCCAGTCCAACTAGGAATCCAACTGGGAATCCACCTTTGTCTCCCAGTCCAACTGGGATTCTGCCCTCGGGTCCCAATCTGACCGGGATTCCACCCTCTGGTCCCAATCCAACCGGGAATCTGACTGGGAATCCACCTTTGTCTCCCAATCCGACTGGGAATCCGCCCTTGGGTCCCAGTCCGACCAGGAATCCACCCTCTGGTCCAAATCCGACCAGGAATCCAACTGGAAATCCACCCTCTGGTCCCAATACAACTGGGAATCCGACTGGGAATCTGCCCTCGGATCCCAGTCCGACCAGGAATCCGACTGGGAATCCGCCTTTGTCACCCAATCCAACTGGGAATCCACCTTTGTCTCCCAATCCGACTGGGAATCCTCCCTTGGGTCCCAATCTGACCAGGAATCCGACTGGGAATCCACCCTCTGGTACCAATCCGACCAGGAATCTGCCCTCAGGTCCCAGTCCGACCAGGAATCCAACTGGGAATCCTCCCTCAGGTCCCGATCCGACGGGGAATCCTCCCTCCTCTCCCCGGGCGGGCGAGGGAACGCCGGCAGCAGCGGGGGCTCAGTCCAAGGAGATGACGTCGGGGCGGCAGCCGGGGAGCGCGGCGGGGCCGGTGCCGCCGGTGCCGGTGTGGCCGTGGCTGTCCCGCAGGGAGCCGGGGGACACGATGCTGCTGACGCGGCCCCCGGAGGAGCCCCCCACCCCCTGAGACCCCCCCAGGGGGGGCACGTTCAGGAAGTGGCCGGAGGAACCTCTGTACTGGAAGAAATGGCCCAGGGCGTCCTGCTCGTCCAGGGAGGTGATGACAGAAGGGCTGTAATGCTGCCGGAGCGGAGGGGAAACAACAAACCCCCCATCGGGTCGTGGTTCCCCAAAAAAACCCCAAAAAGTCCCACAGAGAAGGGGGGGGACGCACAGGGAGCACCCCCTGCCCGAACTCCCCGGGTAAATGCAGCAGTAACAAGTCCCAACGCACCAGTAACAAGTCCCAACCCCCCAGTAACAAGTCCCAACCCCCCAGTAACAAGTCCCAACCCCCCAGTAACAAGTCCCAACCCCCCAGTAACAAGTCCCAACCCCCCAGTAACAAGTCCCAACCCCCCAGTAACAAGTCCCAACCCCCCAGTAACAAGTCCCAACCCCCCAGTAACAAGTCCCAACCCCCCAGTAACAAGTCCCAACCCCCCAGTAACAAGTCCCAACCCCCCAGTAACAAGTCCCAACCCCCCAGTAACAAGTCCCAACCCCCCAGTAACAAGTCCCAACCCCCCAGTAACAAGTCCCAACCCCCCAGTAACAAGTCCCAACCCCCCAGTAACAAGTCCCAACCCCCCAGTAACAAGTCCCAACCCCCCAGTAACAAGTCCCAACCCCCCAGTAACAAGTCCCAACCCCCCAGTAACAAGTCCCAACCCCCCAGTAACAAGTCCCAACCCCCCAGTAACAAGTCCCAACCCCCCAGTAACAAGTCCCAACCCCCCAGTAACAAGTCCCAACCCCCCAGTAACAAGTCCCAACCCCCCAGTAACAAGTCCCAACCCCCCAGTAACAAGTCCCAACCCCCCAGTAACAAGTCCCAACCCCCCAGTAACAAGTCCCAACCCCCCAGTAACAAGTCCCAACCCCCCAGTAACAAGTCCCAACCCCCCAGTAACAAGTCCCAACCCCCCAGTAACAAGTCCCAACCCCCCAGTAACAAGTCCCAACCCCCCAGTAACAAGTCCCAACCCCCCAGTAACAAGTCCCAACCCCCCAGTAACAAGTCCCAACCCCCCAGTAACAAGTCCCAACCCCCCAGTAACAAGTCCCAACCCCCCAGTAACAAGTCCCAACCCCCCAGTAACAAGTCCCAACCCCCCAGTAACAAGTCCCAACCCCCCAGTAACAAGTCCCAACCCCCCAGTAACAAGTCCCAACCCCCCAGTAACAAGTCCCAACCCCCCAGTAACAAGTCCCAACCCCCCAGTAACAAGTCCCAACCCCCCAGTAACAAGTCCCAACCCCCCAGTAACAAGTCCCAACCCCCCAGTAACAAGTCCCAACCCCCCAGTAACAAGTCCCAACCCCCCAGTAACAAGTCCCAACCCCCCAGTAACAAGTCCCAACCCCCCAGTAACAAGTCCCAACCCCCCAGTAACAAGTCCCAACCCCCCAGTAACAAGTCCCAACCCCCCAGTAACAAGTCCCAACCCCCCAGTAACAAGTCCCAACCCCCCAGTAACAAGTCCCAACCCCCCAGTAACAAGTCCCAACCCCCCAGTAACAAGTCCCAACCCCCCAGTAACAAGTCCCAACCCCCCAGTAACAAGTCCCAACCCCCCAGTAACAAGTCCCAACCCCCCAGTAACAAGTCCCAACCCCCCAGTAACAAGTCCCAACCCCCCAGTAACAAGTCCCAACCCCCCAGTAACAAGTCCCAACCCACCAGTAACAAGTCCCCATGCACCAGTAACAAGTCCCACTGCACCAAGTCCCAAACCACCAGTAACAAGCCCCAACCTGCCAGTAGCAAGTCCCAAACCACCAGTAACAAATCCCAACCCACCAGTAACAAGTCCCCGTGCAGCAGTAACAAGTCCCATGCACCAGTAATAAGTCCCCATGCACCAGTAACAAGTCCCAATGCACCAGTAACAAGCCCCAAACCACCAGTAACAAGTCCCAAACCACCAGTAACAAGTCCCAACCGACCAGTAACAAGTCCCCGTGCAGCAGTAACAAGTCCCAACGCACCAGTAACAAGCCCCAATGCACGAGTAACAAGTCCCAAACCACCAGTAGCAAGTCCCCATGCACCAGTAACAAGCCCCAATGCACCAGTAACAAGTCCCCATGCACCAGTAACAAGCCCCAAACCACCAGTAGCAAGTCCCAAACCACCAGTAGCAAGTCCCCGTGCAGCAGTAACAAGTCCCAAACCACCAGTAACAAGTCCCAACGCACCAGTAACAAGTCCCAACCGACCAGTAACAAGTCCCCGTGCAGCAGTAACAAGCCCCAATGCACCAGTAACAAGTCCCAACCCACCAGTAACAAGTCCCAACCCACCAGTAACAAGTCTCAATGCACCAGTAACAAGTCCCAAACCACCAGCACCCACTGTCTCCTGTGAGCAGGGGGTTCAAGGGGGGTGAGATGCACAGTAGGGGCCAGGAATGAAGCCCAACACACAGAAAAAAGGACAGAACCCAGTGACCCCCCCCCAAAAAAAGCCACCTGGGCAGGATCTGTGCCCAGCACCTCCGCCCCGTGTGAAGGGGACGAGTTGGATCCCACCAAATCCCTCTTCTTTCCACCCACAATCCGTGAGGATTCATCCCCGAAGAAGCAAAATCCTCCCACCCCCCGAGCCCTTGGCAGCTCTGAATCTCCCTTGGCGAAGGGAGGAGAGTGAGGAGGAGGAGGATGGAGGAGGAGGAAGGTTGGCCGAGCGGAGAGGGATGCGTTTGTGGATGGGGCAAGGAGAAAAAAAGAAAAAAAAAACCACCCAGAAATGAAACCAAAAGAAAAAAACAACGAAACTCACCTGATTTTCGCTTTGAAGGAAGGAAAACAAATCCAGACCTAGAAAAATAAAAAAGGAAGGGGAAATAAATCTCTGGAGGGTAAATAAACTTGTGGCAGGAAGAGGAGCCAAACCGTGGGGAGGCGGAGGCAGCAGCAGATGGGTTTGGGCTGCTCCAAACCAGAGACCCCAGAATCATCATCACACCCTCCAGCCCCACTCCTACAGCCCCTCGGCGACAGAACAGCCCGGGGGGGGGTGAAATTTCACTCCTCCTTAGCCCTGGTGGGGTCTGGAACAAAACCCAGGCT
>NW_015091195.1:104490-120212 GCF_001431845.1 Calidris pugnax | reverse complement strand
ACCTCTGGAGATCATCTCCTCCAACCCCCTGCCAGGGCAGGTCAACCCAGAGCAGGTCCCACAGGAATGTGTCCAGATGGGCTTGGGATGTCTCCAGAGAAGGAGACCCCACCACCTCTCTGGGCAGCCTCTGCCAGGGCTCTGCCACCCTTAAAGTGAAGAAGTTCCTCCTCATGTTGAGATGGAACTTCTATTCAAGTTTGTGCCCGTTCCCTCTTGTCCTGTCCCTGGGCACCACTGGAAAAAGCCTGGCCCCATCCTCCTGACCCCCACCCTGGAAGGATTTCCAGGCCTTGATCAGATCCCCCCTCAGCCTTCTCTTCTCCAGACTCCAAAGCCCCAAGTCCCTCAGCCTTTCCTCCCCAGAGAGATGCTCCAGGCCCCTCAGCATCCTCGTAGCCCTTTGCTGGACCCTCTCCAGCACTTCCCTGTCCTTCTGGAACTGGGGAGCCCACAACTGGTCCCAGTGCTCCAGCTGGGGCCTCCCCAGGGCAGAGCAGAGGGGCAGGATGACCTTCCTTGAGGTTCTCCACGCTCTTCTTGATGCCCCCCAGGATGCCATTGGCCTCCTTGGCCCCATCCTCCTGACACCCACCCTTGAAGGATTTCTAGGTAATCCAGTGCTCCAGCTGGGGCCTCCCCAGGGCAGAGCAGAGGGGCAGGATGACCTTCCTTGAGGTTCTCCACGCTCTTCTTGATGCCCCCCAGGATGCCATTGGCCTCCTTGGCCCCATCCTCCTGACCCCCACCCTGGAAGGATTTCTAGGTAATGATGAGATCCCCCCTCAGCCTTCTCTTCTCCAGACTCAAAAGCCCCAAGTCCCTCAGCCTTTCCTTCTTCTCCTCCCTTCCTCATCCCCGCAGCCCTTTGCTGGACCCTCTCCAGCAGTTCCCTGTCCTTCTGGAACAGGGAAAGGAAGGAAGCAGAGAGCAGGAAGGAAGAGAAACCAAACCCAGCAGAGCTGGGGGGTGGGTTCTGGTGCTGCCTCACCCCTTGGGCCCCGCCGTGGTGGGAAGAGCCGCGCTGGAGCCCGGGCACTGCTTCTTGGCAGGGGGTTCCTCCTCGTCCGACGAACTGTCCAGGGTCAGATCAATAACTTCCACTTTTTTTTTGCCCTCTGAAGAGTTCTTGCCCTCGGAGCTCACCGTGTAAAGAGAACTGGCTGTGGGGAAGAGGAAAAACCAGGCATCAGCTGCCAAAATGGAGAGGAGGAAAAACCTCTACGAGCTCAACAAAATCTTCCAAATCCACACCCCATCCCAGAAGCATCAGCCCAAGACTAAGGGTCAGGTCCCCCATTGCCCACCTGGAATTCATGCTGCAGTTTTAAGAGGAACCTGCATTTTCCTTGGGTTTTTTTGGTGTTTTGTTTGGGTTTTTTTTCTAGCCCTTACTCCACGGGGCTGTGCTAAGAGCCTGCCACGCTCCTGGTATTTCAGAGGGATCCCAACTATGAACTCCCAGCTGGGATCTGAAACTCTCCGAAATATTGCTTTGTAAATGTAAAAATTAAGTGTAAACGTTGCTTTGGCAAAAAAAACACAACCCCAAAAGATCTCTAAAAAGCAGAGGAGGTGAGCGTAGGTCCCGTACCCTCGATGCCACTGAAGGCAGACGCCTGGCAAAGCTCCTGGTTCTCCTTCTTGGGCTTCATGGGGCACCAGGAACCGTCCTCCATGAACTGAATCTCGTCGCAGTCCGTGCAGGAGTTGAGGATTTCCATGAACAGCCTGCGGGGTGAGAGGAGATGCTGGGGAGAGCAAACACCACCCAGAACCACGGATAAATACACACAGATGGAGGGCAGAAACCACAGGGGGACTCAGGCTGAAGGGGCAGGGAGAATTTCACTGAATTTCACTGAATTTTAGAGTTGGAAGGGACCCTAGAGATCATCTAGTCCAACTCCCCTGCTGAAGCAGGATTGCCCAGAGCTAGAGCATGTTACTCAGGAGCATCCAGGGGGGTCTTGAAAATCTCCAAAAGAAGGGGACTCCACTAAAAGGGGACTCCACACCCTCCCTGGGCAGCCTGTCCCAGGGCTCTGCCACCCTCACCGTGAAGAAGTTTCTCCTCAGATTTGAGTGGAACCTCTTCTGGTCCAACTTGTGCCCGTTGCCCCTCGTCCTCTCACTGGGAACCACTGAAAAGAGTCTGGCTCCCTCCTCCTTCAACCCTCCCTTGAGATACTTGTAGGCATTGAGAAGGTCTCCCCTCAGCCTTCTCTTCTCCAGACTAAAGAATTACTGCTCTAAAACCCAGGCCAGCATCACCTGCAGGTCTAGTTTTAGGAGGGGGCTGGTGGAGGTACAGAGGAGGGCTCTGTTCAAAGCAGGTTCCCTCCTTACTGCCTCCGCAGCCAGGGAGCCAAGGCTTTGACAAAGGCTTCTTGTTCTTTTTGGGAGAAATCTCTCCAGATTGGCACCGGAGCAGTTTAGGGAATGAGAAAAAAAAAATTAAAAAAATCAGATTTTAAGTTATTGGAGGCTGCAGCTTGCCGATAGACGCTGGCATTAGAGGATAAGCCTTCCAAGAAAAATATTATCTGGGCTAAAAGGTGTGGAAGGAGCCTGCTGAGCTCACCCATCGATTATCAGGTTGTCGTAGGGGGCTTTCTTATCGCACACGGGACACGTCCAGGTGGGTTTCTTCTCGTTCATCTGGAGATAGAGCGCGGCGTCGAAGCACTGGAGGTGGCTGCAGGTGATGGCTCGGCAGGGCACGATCAGCCTCATCTTCCCCAGCTGGGGGGGCAGAGAGAGGAAAACCAAGCTGGTTTCACCCAAACCAAACCTCCCGCAGCACCGAGATCACGTTATTCCATTTATTAAATGGTGTCATTCCATTTATTCCCTTCTCTCCCCCGCCCAGTGCGTTTAACGAGGTTAAATATCAACAAAGAATTAACATGTGGGAGAAAACAAGCTCTCCTGAGGGCATTTTTGCCTTTTTGCTTTGTTTTTTAGCTCACTTCCACCTCAAACAGACGCTAATAGTCAAGGAAAGACAAGGATGGGGCCAAGAGAAGGTATTTTTGGCAACGCAGTTAAAACCCACCTTCTCGGGAATTTTTTTTATACCCAAAAGCAAGGGGTTTTGCTCTTCTTGAGGAATCAAAGGTGAGTTTTCAATAAAAGCAGGGCTCTTGGCAGCACCAGCTCTCACCTTGCTCCAAAGCAGCTGAGAAAAAAAAGAAGAAAAAGGTCAAAACCTACCGGACACATGAGGGAAACTCGCAGACTGGTGGTGGCTATCTCGCTGTCGGGATCCGCCGTTAGCTTTTCTTTGACTGAAAAAAGGAGAAAAAAAGGTCTTTTCTCAACATCCTCCTCCTTTTTACACACACAAATACGTCCAGAAGCGATTTATAATTTGCACCATGAGGTTTATAATCCAAATTACAGGCAGGCAATGCTGGCAGCACAGACGTTGGGACTTTCAGGCTGATGGTTCCTTGGCAAGAGGAGCCCAAAGAGACAAGTCTCTCCCTCAGAGGTTTTAAGCTGCCTGTGCAGGGGCAGCACGGGGGAAAGGTTGGTTTGTTGGAAACAGGGTGTATTTTGAGGGTAGAACACTTCCCACCACAGCACAAACTGGGAGCACCACCCCAGAGACTGGCAGTGAACTGAGGAACAGACTGATTTAGAGCTCTGTTGAGTGGCATCGCTGAGAAATAACCCCTAATCTTTACAATCATAGAATTTTCCAGGTTGGAAGGGACCTTTAAGATCACCCAGTCCAACCAGAGAATCATAGAATTGTCTAGGTTGGAAGAGACCCTTGGGATCATTGAGTCCAACCATCTCCCCTACTCTACAAAGTCCTCCCCTACACCATGTCCCTCAGCACCATCAACCTAACTCTGACAAAAACCATCACTAAACCAGCTCCCCAGGTCCCTTTTCAGCTCCAGCCACTCTGCCCCCAGCCTGGAGATCTGCAGGGGGTTGGTGTGACCCAAGGGCAGGACCCAACACTTGGCCTTACCTTCCTGGTGAGTTCTCATCAAGAGAACCCGACCCAAGGGCAGGACCCAACACTTGGCCTTCCCTTCCTGGTGAGTTCTCCCTACACTTCCCACCACAGCACAAACTGGGAGCACCACCCCAGAGACTGGCAGTGAACTGAGGAACAGACTGATTTAGAGCTCTGTTGAGTGGCATCGCTGAGAAATAACCCCTAATCTTTACAATCATAGAATTTTCCAGGTTGGAAGGGACCTTTAAGATCACCCAGTCCAACCAGAGAATCATAGAATTGTCTAGGTTGGAAGAGACCCTTGGGATCATTGAGTCCAACCATCTCCCCTACTCTACAAAGTCCTCCCCTACACCATGTCCCTCAGCACCATCAACCTAACTCTGACAAAAACCATCACTAAACCAGCTCCCCAGGTCCCTTTTCAGCTCCAGCCACTCTGCCCCCAGCCTGGAGATCTGCAGGGGGTTGGTGTGACCCAAGGGCAGGACCCAACACTTGGCCTTACCTTCCTGGTGAGTTCTCATCAAGAGAACCCCACAAACGAGAAGGGACAAAGGTGCTGCTAATTCCAACCATCTCCTGTCCCCCCCAGGATCAGCCCAAGCAGGGTCTCACCTTCCCAAGAGGAACTTACTGAGGGCTCGGGAATGGTCTGGATTCCGGATGCCTTTGGCTCTCAGCTTCTGGAGCAGCGTCACCGACGTCAGCTGCTTCACCAGGTACACGGAGAGCGAGTAGTTCTGTTGGGGAGAAGACAACGACACTGCTCAGACCTAGAAAAACCCACCAGAAAGGAGAGGGGGCGGAGGGGGGGCTCTCCTTAGAATCATAGAATCATTGAGGTTGGAAGAGACCCTTGGGATCATCGAGTCCAACCATCTCCCCTACTCTACAAAGTCCTCCCCTACACCATGTCCCTCAGCACCGCATCTAAACGGCCCTTAAACACAGCCAGGGATGGGGACTCCCCTTGTTTGTTGTGTGGGTGTCTATTTTTGTCAGTTGGGTTGACGGTTGGACAAGATGATCTTGAAGGTCCCTTCCAACCTAGAAGATTCTGTGATTCTGTGATTCCTTCCTAATGTTCAATCTAAACCTCCCCTGTTGGAGCTTGAAGCCGTTCCCTCTCGTTCTGTCACTAATTACCTGTGAGAAGAGACCAGCACCAACCTCTCTACAGTGTCCTTTCAAGTAGTTGTAGAGAGTGATGAGGTCTCCCCTCAGCCTCCTCTTCCTCACACTAAACAGCCCCAGCTCCTTCAGCTGCTCTTCATATGATTTGTCCTCTAGGCCCTTCCCCACCTTCGTCGCCCTCCTCTGCACTCGCTCCAGCACCTCCAGATCTCTCTTGGATTGAGGTGCCCAAAACTGGACCCAACACTCGAGGTGTGGCCTCACCAGTGCCGAGTCCAGGGGCACAGTCACCTCCCTCCTTTTTGCACAGCTGCCAAAAAAACCAAGCTTGATCCTGCAGCAAAAAGGGGAAAACCAGCTTTGATGGCACCCACCCTGCCAAACTCTGAGGACCAGTTGACCACGATGGTGTTGGGGACGGTGGCCGAGAGCCGTGCCAAGGGGGTGATGTTGACGGGGCGGCTGGGTCGCTTGGGCTCCACGCCGTTCTTGGTGGGGGGGAGATAACCCTGCAAAAGAGAGACACACATCACCCCACAGAGGAAAAATAAACCCACCCCGAGGTTTGGGGCCGCACACAAGAACCTCCAAACCCCATTTCTTCACTCTTCGCCTCCCACCCCAGAGCTGGGGTGAGAATTTCTCTAAAACCTCAAAGTTGTACGTCATTTTTCCTTAAGAAATTAAAAGTAGAGGGTCCCCCCTTATCCTTTCACTCACGAGGGTGCTGGGGGTGCTCTCATCACCAGCTGGACCCCCCCCCAGAACTGTTGGGGCACTGAATTAACAGCCAAAAGGCACCAAATTAACAGCCAAACCCAGTCCAAGGAGGCTGGGAAGGCAAAAAAAATTAACATCCGGTGACAAATCTCACGCTGATCTCATTTTTGCTTCGTTACAGCCACATCCCAGCTTCGTTAGAAACCCACCCAGCCCACGGGTGTCTTTTCTGTAATTCAGAGAGATTCAAGGCCAGTTTTTTGGTTTTTTTATCTCATCACTCCGGGTTCGAGCGGGCAGCTCGAGGCTGATTCAGCAGCCGCCCAGCGGTTTGAGCGGAAGTAAAACCAACAAATGACTCACCCAAAGGAAGGCTAAAAAACTAAAAAACCTCCTCTGCCAGCAGAAACCAGGGGGGGACACAACCCTTTACCCACCTCCCATCTCCCACCCGCTTCCCTCTTTCCACCCCACGAGGCCAGAAACAACCCCTTCTCTATTTATTTTTATTTTAAAGCGGGTTTACTTAATCGCCTCGGCCAAAAACCAGCCAGAATATTTGAAAAAAAAAAAAAAAGAAATGCAAATCTCTCAGAGCAGGAAGGGAGCGGCTCGGAGGCCGTTCTGCAGGTTTGATGGCAAGGCAATAAACTGATTCCATTGATCTCACATTTCACTCTGCATTTTTATTACCAAGTTTCTTGTCAAAGAAAAAAAAAACCAAACCAAAACCAAGACGGAATCTCGGAAAAAAAAAAAATAAACCAATCAGGCCCAAAGTTTGCATATTCTTTAATTCAAGAGCACAGTCCTTGAACCAAAGAGCAGCTTTTCATCGCCAACACGAAATCAGTTTTGCATCTGACCACGTCGTTTCTTCAAGTCAAATCTTTAATCACCAGAAAATCCATTCCCCCCGCGCCCCCCCCGGGAGCTGCAGCTGCCTAAAAGGGGCAGGTTTTAGGCTAAAAGATAACAGGAAGGAATAAGATTTACTCACGGGCAGGGGACAGAGTTTTCCGTTGACCTTGACAAATAAATTAGGAGGGAAATAATCTTCTTGGGGACAGCTGGTTTCACACAAGCAAAACCTAAAAAGCAGGGGGGAAGAAATTGGGTGAGTGGCAACACTCATGAAAATAAAAAACAGCAGCCAAACCTGGAAAAAGGGGAAAAAAACCCCTATTTCCAGCAAAGCCTGAAAAAAGGGGAAAAAAAGCATTTTTCCAAGTGGGACATATCAATGGGTGGAAAGATCTAAGTAGATGAATGGCCCTACATGTGTTTTTGTGGGTGTTCTTCACCCAGAGGTTCTGCAGCGCTTCAAGAGGCAAGGAATTACCCCTCCACGAAAGCACCTGAGGAATTAAAAAGTTCTTTTTGACCCAAAGTGAGACCCCAGGAGACTCCTAAAAGCTTCCCAGTGGATTATCTGCTAAATTCTGGTTTACCTCCAAAGCCCAAAACATATTAAGAGGCAAAATACACCCAAACTGGCCCTTCTGAAACCCACGTGGGGTATTTTTCTGCGTTACAGAAGGGACCTTTCCAAGCATCCACCACCCCCTGAAGCCTTTCAGGGAACAGGCTCCACCAGCACCGAGTGGCACAGATGGGCACAGCAGGAAAACCACCACCATTTGCCCCAAAAAAATCAGAGAGACCTCGTTACAGCCCCCTAATTAATAGAGAACGCCTCCCTGAAAGCCACCAGGTTCCCTTTCGGGTGGAATCAAAGGCTTTTCATTTCAAATAACTGCTTTTCTTCACACTCCCAGATATCACAACCCAAGCTCTAAACCCATCTCTTTATTTTTTTTCTGAGCTTACGGAGTCATCCTCTGTCTCTTTGCCAAGTCCAACCCCCCCGATAAGAAAATTTAACATTTTTTAACCCTGCCAAGGGTTGAACGTCGGGCAAGAGCCTCCTCTGTTCCTGCTCAGAGCTGCAGGAGCTGAAATATCCGCCCCAGCAAGAACCAGAGGGGAACCCAGGAAGCTCTTGGATGTGTTCTTCTCCTCACACCCTCCAACACATCTCGCATTTTCATGAGCAGTAGCTGGGTGAAAGGGAAAAAAAAGCTCAAATTTGAAGGCAATGTTGTTTCTGCATCTTATTCTGCCTTCTGCAAACAGGCAAAGAATTAAAAGGGAGAAGAGAACGAAGCGGGGTCTATTTAAGAGTGCAAAACTCTGCAAAAACTTGAATTTTACTACATTTAAAATTGAGGAAACTCGTGTGGCAGTGATGTGTCTCACAGAGACAGCTCCTTCAGCCTCCCCAAGACCAGAAAGAGCCTCGTGGTTTGGTGTTGCTGAACCCTCGCTCCATAAAAACCCCCACGTCCAAATCCAGCACCAAATATTTCAAATTTCCAACCAAATCAAGTGGTAAAAGCAGGGATTGAGCAAAACCTCGGATAAATTCCCAGCACTGCGGTAGCTCAGGGAACAAGGCTTAATGAGTTCATCAAAAAGATGTCCCCCCTTACCTTAATTGCACCTGTACAGTGTAATCACATTTGGCACCTGGTAAGATATCCCTGCAAGGGAAAAAGAAGGTCTTAGGAGTCAAAAGGGAATTACAACTACAGCAGCGTGAGATTTTTATTAATTTATATCGATATCGATGCCTGGGAGTTGTATTTTGAATAAAACCAGTGCATCTGAATGGTAAAAAGAGGTAACAGCTGCTGGAAGCAGGAGGTGAAATTCCCAAACAAGGACATAAAGCAAAAGCTCATCCAAGAGAAGAGTTGGGAAAAAGAGAAAATCAACCTCAATAATTCCTGCTCCTGCTGAGTTTTTGAGAATATAAGATTAACTCCAGACTCGCCAGTGCAAACAAACAGTCATGTTTATAGACCCAGGTTTATAGTCTGAAATTTGGGGATGAACTACCACGTTTTTATCCCCAACTGTTTTATTTTCTTCCTTCCACACAATAATCCCACTCCGCAGGCGTCGCGGCTGGTCCCCGACGGCTGTGAGCAGCCCAGCAGCACTGACAGTGAGGAATTCCCCCTTTTTACACCCAATTTGGCACTTTATTCTCCCGGAGCAGGGACAGAGGGAAGCCACGGGCTCCCCAGGGCATCCCAACGACTCACTTACCGGGAGGTGAGGATCTGCTGAACCTGCTGGGGGGTGAGGGCGAAGGTGAAGTGAGCTTCCTCGAACCGCTGACTGTTCGTTGAGGCTGGAGGAGAGAATTTAAGACAAATTAAATCGTCGTGAAGTCATTTTTACACCTGCAGGGGCCAAGGCTTGTGAGAAACAAAGCACTGGTGAGGCCCCACCTCGAGTGCTGTGTCCAGTTTTGGGCCCCCTACCATAAAAAAGACATTGAGGGGCTGGAGCGGGTCCAGAGAAGGGCGACAAAGCTGGTGAGGGGTCTGGAGAATAAGTCTGATGAGGAGAGGCTGAGGGAGCTGGGGGTGTTCAGCCTGGAGAAGAGGAGGCTGAGGGGAGACCTTCTTGCTCTCTCCAACTCCCTGAAAGGAGGGTGTAGAGAGGTGGGGGTCGGTCTCTTTTCTCAAGTCCCAGGCGACAGGACGAGAGGAAATGGCCTCAAGTTGCCCCAGGGGAGGTTCAGGCTGGATATTAGGAACAATTTTTTCCCTGAAAGGGTTCTCAGCCCTTGGAATGGGCTGCCCAGGGAGGGGGTTGAGGCCCCATCCCTGGAGGTGTTCAAAAGCCGGGTTGATGTGGTGCTGGGAGGGATGGTTTAGTGATGATGCTCCTTGTCTGTTGTGGGGGTGTCTATTTTTGTCAGTTGGGTTGACGGTTGGACAAGATGATCTTGAAGGTCCCTTCCAACCTAGAAGATTCTGGGATTCTGTGACAGAGTCCAGTAAATTCAATCACAGCTCATTCTGGAGCCCTCCAAGTCCTTGACCACGGAACCAGGTCTGGGTTTCAAGGCAGAAAGGTTTTCAGTTCAATTTCCATCTTTTTATTTACAAGGGAAAGTGAGGCCTGGGAAGGACAGTGGCTTGTAGGGATGGCAAATAACCAAGAAATGGGGAAACACCCCCTATTTTGCTCTCCTAGGTCAATGAACAGCCTCAGGGATGAGGAGACAGGGTGGGCAAAGAGGGATGGAACGCGGAGCTCAGGGAGCGCCAGAGATCGCCCACTGCCCTGGAAATTACACTAATTACTGTGGTTATGGAGTAAGTGCAGCTGCCCAACAGTAATCATTTTCTCCCTGAGCACAGGGATGAATTTAGAGAAAACCAGCCGTGGCCTCGATTCAAAATAATCGGTGAGAAACCCACGTTATGGGAGAATCACGAATTCTCCGCCGGGGTTAGCGAGGAGCACGGTGAAAAACGTTTGGGGCAAGAAACACGTAAAACTAACCCAGAATTTTCCCTGCTCTCACCCTGACCTCAACCAAGTCTCTACCTCTTTCATGCTTGAGCTTCCCCCTCGGTGTCTGCCTCCCACACCACAAACAGGAGCTATTTTATTAATATTTGCAAAGTAGCAGCATCCTAGAACGAAAGCCGTAAATGTAATTTGCCGAAGAGCCGATTTGGCCTTTTCTACACCCATTTTTTACACCCATCAGGAGGGATCCTGAGCATCTGGGATGTGGAGAGTCCCCCCCCAGCCCTGGGAAAAGGAAGCTGAGGATGTTAATGCAGTGAAATGTGTGTAAATCTTACATCTGAGGTGACTACAGACCCGCAGAGGAGAAGGTTGGCTCCGTCCCCGGTGCCACCTGCCCTGGGAGAGGGACACCCTTGCGCTGGCCTCCCCCAAAAAAAACCCCAAATTGGAGCCCAAATTCCTCAGCGGGGCGAGGGGGTTTGGCTTCTCCAGCCTCCTGCAGCTCAGGAACGCCAGGAATGAGAGGCCCTGAGCTCCCTCCCTGCCAGATGATGACCTGCCAGATCTTCCCCACATGGATGGACCGGCAGCAGCCACAGACTGGCAGCCCCCAGACCGGTCCAAATTCCTCCAAATTTCCCCATCTCAGGACTTTTCTCCTTGAACTTTTCACTCCTCGATGGCAAAATCCTGCTCCAAACCCAGCTGGGGTAAAGCCACTCCGTCCCCACGGACCAAGAGGCTTTATCATTAACCCCACCTCCCTGTCTTCACCCATCATCACCCCCTTCATCCCTATTTTCATTTATCCCACCCACATATTGCTTATTTCTAGCTTTTTTTCTGTCACCCCGACCTTCGTATCTGCATATTTATAACAAATTGCCCCAAGAAACTAAAAGAACAGAATGGGAAGGGGATGTTTACGCAGCGAAAGGGAGAAGAAAGACACAAACCACCAAAGAGCCAAAGAGAAAAGTCCACAATCCCCCAGGAATTACATAAAAACTCTTTCAAGCTCAAGCACCGACACAGAAATAAAGGAGAGAAAATAAATAAATAAATAAAAATAATGCCTTTTGCAGGGCGAGTATCCCATTTCAGGGAAGAGGCTTAACCACAGGTTCTCTGAGAGACCGAACAAAGCCAAACCCAAAAAAAAAAAAAAAGGCAATTTTTAGCAAAACAGGAACGAAACCAAGCCCCTAAAAAAGCACAGAGGTTTTGGTTGGAGTTGGGATATACTTATCTCCGCTCCGGCACACATTGCTATGTTTATATGCAAGAAAAACAACCCCAGATCCAAACTAAAACCATTTAAAAGGCCTAAGATGGGTGGATCTAGGCTGGAGAGGCCAGAAGGGCTTAACCTAAAGTAAAAATACAACTTCAAACTTATTCTAAAAACCAGACTAAACCTCCCTTTGTTTTTTTTGTGTGGGTTCAAAGCACCCCGAGTGCAGCGGCGCTTCCAAAGCCACCACCAATTATGGGGCCAACCCCACACCGTGGGTCTTCCCCCCAGGATTTGAAGGATTCCAGCAAATACACAACTTTTCTGGAATTTGGGGTTGTTTTTTTTTCACCAACAGGGAAGCACCAGTCCCTTGGCCCTCCTGCCAGCCCCTGCTTCTGCTCTTATTTAATTAAGGCAGAATTAAGACTCAAAGGCGGCGCAGGGTTTTGCTGGCAGCGGCACCGCCCATTGTTTGCAAAAATAACAAACCCACTTTTCGTAATTAACTCTCCTGGCACCCACTGATGTGTTCAGAAAGGGCAGCCTGTGCCAATTTATCCACGTTTTTATTCTCTGACATGCCAGCCCAGGGAAAGCTTTCAGGATTCCCAACGCAAATCAACCCCCCCCCAGGCTCTACTGGGTGAAAACAGTAAATAATCCAAAACTTATATACGCCTATAAAACATACACTTAACAGAAATGGTGTCAGCTGGGAAAGAAATACCCTTTTTCATGCAAATAAATTTGGAATGAGACAGACAAGCAACTAAAAGCTTCCGTTTCTGGCAGCTCCCACAGGTTGGGGTGGGAAGTTACGGGTTCAAAAGCTCTGAGTTGGGGGGGTTCAGCCTGGAGAAGAGAAGGCTCCAGGGAGACCTTGAAGCCCCTTCCAGTCCCTCAAGGGGCTCCAGGAAAGTTGGAGGGAGGACTCTTGATTGGGGAGAGGAGCGATGGGATGAGGGGAAAAGGTTTTGAGCTGAAAAATGGAAGATTGAGGTGAAATATTGGGAAGAACTTGTTTATTTGGAGGGTGGTGAGAGCCTGGCCCAGGTTGCCCCGAGAAGCTGTGGCTGCCCCATCCCTGGAGGGGTTCAAGGTCAAGTTGGAGGGGGCTTGGAGCAACCTGGTCTGGTGGGAGGTGTCCCTGCCCAGGGCAGGGCGGGGGGAACTGGATGGTCTTTGAGGTCCCTTCCAACCCAAACCATTCTGTGATTCAGCCTGGAGAAGAGAAGGCTCCGGGGAGACCTTGGAGCCCCTTCCAGTCCCTCAAGGGGCTCCAGGAGAGATGGGGGGGACTCTTGATTGGGGAGGGGAGCGATGGGACGAGAGGAAGGGTTTTGAGGTTAGATTTTGGGAAGAATTTGTTTATTTTGAGAGTGGTGAGAGCCTGGCCCAGGTTGCCCAGAGAAGCTGTGGCTGCCCCATCCCTGGAGGGGTTGAAGGGCAGGTTGGAGGGGGCTTGGAGCAACCTGGGCTGGTGGGAGGTGGCCCTGCTCAGGGAACTAGATGATTTTAAAGTCCCTTCCACCCCAAACCTTTCTATGAGTCTACAAAATCCCACTGGATATCATCAGCCTTTTGAATCCGTCCCGATGAAGCCCTTCCTGCTCCATCTTCTCCATCCCAGAGCAAAGCCCAGGAGCCTCCAAAGAGCAGGAGGAGCGAGCAGTTCCCCACATACCTAAGGTGGTGGGTTTGATCAGCTCATCGTAGACGTCGTAGAAGGGCAACCTCTTCATCTTGACGTCGGGGTGGACGGGATGGACGGGGGGTGAGAGGTGCTGAACGTCCGCCTCGTGTTTGGGACCCAGCACCGGCGTCGGGGGCAGCAGAGCCGCCGCCACGGTGGCCGAGCCGTGGTCATAGGGCAGGTGACACACCGTCCCCTGCGTCAACGCGGTGGCCGAGGGCAACTGCCCAGCCTGGATGTGGAGCATGGACAAGTCCGAAGGGGTTAAGATCTTCCTGGGGAACCTCCGCCGGTAAAGTTCTTTGATTTTCATCTGGACGGCCGGGCTGCAGCCAGATTTCAGCAGCTGTAAGGCTTTTGTGAGGAGCTCGTGCTTCCTTCCACTTTTGTTCCTTCCAGCAAAGCCCAGGAGAACCTGCAGCTCCGATACCCTAAAGCTCATAACCATATGCTGCAAGAAAAATCAAAACAAGCACCGTGTTACAGCTGCGGCGGGAGCAGAAAACAACCCAAAAAACAAGCCACAGCTTCACTGAGGAAGGTGGTGGAGGCCTTAAAAGAGACACTGTCAGGTCAGAAGTTCCCCTTTGTCCTCTGTAGAGGTAAATATTTTAGATTTGTTTCCACTTTCGGATACCCTGCTTGGATCTGGAAATGCAAAAATCAATTCCTGAGCTGATGGAGCTTCCACAACCACCAGCAGGTCAGGGTTTATCAGGCAGTTTCATTGATTGTGCTCTATGCATTGAGGGGCTTTAAAGCAGCTGAATTTGCTGTGTGAGGGTCGTGTTCCCAAAAACACCACCTCCCAGGGGGAGAGAAAAAGGGAAGTATTTGGTAAAGCCATGGCCATGACAACAAGCCCCGTTGTGGTCCCTGGTGTGGAACAGACTGGGAGCCAGATTCAGGTTTTGTGTAGAAAAAAACCCATCAGGTCGCATGGATTTGCTCGTTACCTTTGCTGGGTGAGAAGTTAGGGGTTAAAGAGAAAAATGATTAAGTTTTATCATGGTTTCAGCTGAATTTACCAAAACCAGAGTGACAGCTGGCCCTTCCTCCCCCCCAAAAGGAAGGAGAGGAAGAGATAAGGAGATTTACGTGTTTTTTCCCCTCGTCAGCAGCAGGAAAACTATCATTTAAGCAGCAAAAGCTCGACTTGGGGTCTCTCAACTTTGACAGTGCCCGTTTTAAAGGCCTTAAAGATACAGGAGGGATGCACATCCATCAGATATTCATCCCTGACACTCCTGGCAAAGGAAATGACCCCTTCCCACATCCATTATTCCCAGAAATCCCTCGGCCAGAGCCCTCGGAGCGGCGGGAGAGGAGTGTAGCATGGCTCGGCGGCACGAGATTCACAGTTCCTCACAATTCCCCTTAAAAAAAGGCTGGCACTCGTGACATAGGAGGGCTGTGTCACCACCGCTGCGGCAGCTGTGGACTCTCCTCTACCCCCCGAAGCCTCTCCGGTTCCTGCTCGGAGCAGCAGGGAAAAAATAAAACCAAAAAACAAAACTCTTTATTGCCATAAAAGATGGGAAACGAGAGCTCCTGGAGGAGGGCACCTGAGGCTGGATCCGCAGCAGACTCGAGTCCGATCGTGCCGCTGCTGAACAAGGCACGTCCTCAAAAGCTCTTCTCTTTGCAGGGGACTCACCGTTGGGTCTTTTTAAATAAAGGAATTTAAAAATAAAGGAAGAAAGGTTCGAAGCCAACTAAGGGCTTTATAAGGAGAAACCGTTTCGTTTTCAACTGGGCTCGTCTTGTTTTCACAATGAGACACAGATGGGAAAAAGCTTAAACAAACTCCTGGCGAGGAATTAAGAAAAGGGGGTGAGGGGGAGATGGATGGACCAGGAAAAGGGAGCAGAGATTGAAAAATAAACTCCAAGAAGCCTCAAATAACACCAAGCTCCACCAAAAGGACTGTTCCCCCCCCCTCCACCACGGGGGGGGACAATGTAAAACCTGTGCACGGAGCCAGGCCCAGAATTATCCTTAATGTTCTGCCACTCCTGCTGTGATCAGGCTTAAATTTTAGGGGGAAGGAGAAAGACCACGCCGTGAGGTTGTATCCAAATTTGGGCACCGCTGGAAAGATTTGGGGCAAATAATACTCTGGAGAATTATGTTTTTGTCATGGCTGGAGACCAAAAAGGTGCCCGTTCCCAAATTTCTCCCTGTTCCCAGCACAGGGAAGGGGATTCCTAGGCCACTTCAGCCAGATCAGAGCTTTATTCCAGCCGGGGGCAAAGGGGGAGGGAAATATTAAACCATCAACAAGGAGAGGAAGGAAAAAAAATAAAAAAATAAAAAAAAATCAGCTTTGGAATTAGTTACCAGGGGCAATTTCATATTCCACAGTCTGGTGGGCAAAGGTGGTGACACACTCTGACTCCTAAAAAAACGAGAAAAAGAGAGTGGAGGGAGATGAAACCCCATCCAGCCGTGAGCACTGGTGCAGCACTACCATGTTACACGCTCTCTGCGCCCTCCTCCTGCCCCCCAAAACCTGCCTCTGCCCCCCAAACCTGCCTCTGTGCCCCCAAACCCTGCCTCTGCACCCCAAAACCTGCCTCCATGCCCCCCAAAACCTACCTCTGTACCCCAAAACCTCC
>NW_015091195.1:96922-101724 GCF_001431845.1 Calidris pugnax | reverse complement strand
GCACCTTCAGCTCGGCCGCCTCCGCCATCTTGGGACATGGCAGCCGCCGCGCAGGGACCGAGGCAAACTCCGCGCCCCGCCGCGGCCGCAGGGAACGGGGAACGGGCGGGGGCAAGGGAGCGTCGCGCAACTCCGCGCCCGCCGCGCAGCCGCAACGCCACGCCCACTTCCTCCTTCGCCACGCCCATTTTCCCCTTCGCCACGCCCCCTGGAGCGGGTGGGAGGGGGCTGCGCCGAGGGGCGGTGAGTCCCCTATAGGAGCGGGGCTGTGTGGGGTCCCCCTATATGGGAGCGGGGTTATATGGGGCCAGGGCTATATGGGGACGGGGCTGTGTGGGGCTGGGCTATATGGAGCCAGAGCTATACGGGACCAGAGCTATATGGGACCAGAGCTATATGAGGCAGGTCTATATGGGACTGGGGCTGTGTGGGACTGCGCTATATGGGGCCAGAGCTATATGGGGCTGGGGCTGTGTGGGACTATGCTATATGGGGCCAGAGCTATATGGAGCAGGTCTATATGGGACTGGGGCTGTGTGGGACTATGCTATATGGGGCCAGAGCTATATAGGACCAGAGCTATATGGGGCTGGGGCTGTGTGGGGCCACAGCTATATGGGACTGGGACTGTGTGGGACTGTGCTATATGAGGCCAGAGCTATATAGGACCAGGGCTGCATGGGGCTGTGGTTATAGGGGACTGGGGCTGTGTGGGGCTGGGGCTATAGGGGACTGGGGCTGTGTGGGACTATGCTATATGGGACAAGAGCTGTATGGGATGAGGGCTGCATGGGGCTGGGGCTATATGGGACCAGGGTTATATGGGACCAAAGCTATAAGGGACTGGAGCTGTGGGACTATGCTATATGGGGCCAGAGCTATATAGGACCAGAGCTATATGGGGCTGGGGCTGTGTGGGGCCACAGCTATATGGGACTGGGACTGTGTGGGACTGTGCTATATGAGGCCAGAGCTATATAGGACCAGGGCTGCATGGGGCTGTGGTTATAGGGGACTGGGGCTGTGTGGGGCTGGGGCTATAGGGGACTGGGGCTGTGTGGGACTATGCTATATGGGACAAGAGCTGTACGGGACCAGGGCTGCATGGGACTGGGGCTATAGGGGACTGGGGCTGTGTGGGACTATGCTATATGGGACAAGAGCTGTATGGGATGAGGGCTGCATGGGGCTGGGGCTATATGGGACCAGGGTTTGCCGTATGGGGAATGGGGCTGTGTGGGGCTGGGGCTGTGTGGGGACCACGACTGTATGGGGCTATAGGGAACTGGTGCTGTATGGGGAAGGGGGCTATATGGGACTGGTGCTGTACTGGGACCAGTCCTGCCTTGTGGTCTTCCCAGCACCACTTCCCAGTCCTGACCCACATCCCAGAGATGCCGTGAGCCCTCCCGGAGTGTCCCCCCACCCTAGGGAGAACCCCCAACCTCCAAACCCCCCCCCAAGATGCAGAGGGGACACGGGATGGGGACAGGCGACTGGTCCAGTTTAATGGCTGGGGGGGGGGACTGGTGGGACTGGTGGGACTGGTCCCCATCCTGCCCCTCACTCCTCCGTGCGCAGGATGTGCAGCAGCATGGCGTGGACCCCCTCGTCCATGAAGCCCTGTGGGGAGGAGAGCTTTGCCGTGGGGCCGGATCCTGTGGGGCACCCAGATTGGGTGCCGGGCTCCCAATTTGTATTTTTCCAGCCCAAATTGTCCCCATGTCCCCACCCCAGCTCCATAGGGACCCCACCTGGGCAGCGTTGAGGAGGTGGGTCCTATAGATGGCCACGATGTCCCGGTGGTTTTTCTGCTGGACCTGGGAAGGAGGAGAAGAAGAGGAAGGTGGGGAGAAGAAGAGGAAGGTGGGGAGAAGAAGAGGAAGGTGGGGAGGCCAAGGGGGTGCCGAGGTGACACCGGGTGACACCGGGTGCTGGCACCCACCTCCAGCTGGAGCTGGAGCCGGGCGTTTTGGCTGCGGAGCCCCAGCACCTCCGCCGACAGCTTCTCCGTCTCCACCAGCAGCTTCTTCATCTTGGGGGGGGACACACAACATGGGGGAGAAAGTCAGGGTGCTGGTGGGGACCGGCCAGTCCCTGTCACACCCCGGGGTGGTCCTTTTGGTTCCCATCTGTCCCCCCACCCCCAAATCTGGCTGGGAGATGGACTCGGGTGGGAAGAAGGTCCTGGTTGCCCCAGAGGTCCCCGGGCCCCCAAATTCGGTTCCCCTGGGGTGTTGGGCTGGGGTGGGGAATGGGGGGGACACAGGGATGGGGACAGGGATGGGAAGGGGAAGAGGAAGAGGATGGGGACAGATATGGGAGGGGGACAAGGGTGGGAAGGGAATGGTGATGGGGACACCAATGGGAAGGAGGTGGTGATGGGGACACCAATGGGAAGGGGACAATGATGAAGACAGCAATGGGAAGGGGATGGTGATGGAAGGGGACAGTGATGAGGGTCTTGGTGGTGATGGAATGGGGACAGGGATGGGGACAGGGATGGGAAGGGGACAGTGATGGGAAGAGGGTGTCAATGGGAAGGGATCAGTGATGGGGACGGTGGTGGGAAGAGGACAGGGATGGGAAGGGGAAGGGGATGGGGACACCAATGGGAAGGGGATGAGAATAGGGACAGGGATGGGAAGAGGACAGTCATGGGGACAGTGGTGGGAAGAGGACAGGGATGGGAAGGGGATGGCAATGGAGACACCCATGGGCAGGGGACAACGATGGGGACAGCGATGAGAAGGGGATGGTGATGGGGAGGAGATGGGAACAGGGATGGGAAGGGGATGGGAATGGGGACAGGGATGGGAAGGGGACGGGGATGGGGAGGGGATGGGAATGGTGACACAAATGGGAAGGGGACAATGATGGGGACAGTGATGAGAAGGGGATGGCGATGGGGAGGAGATGGGAACAGGGAAGGGATGGGGACAGGGATGGGAAGGGGACAGGATGAGGACAGGGATGGGAAGGGAAGGGGACACTCATGGGGAAAGTGGTGGGAAGAGGACGGGGATGGGAAGGGGATGGGAATGGGGACACCAATGGGAAGGGGACGGCGATGGGAAGGGGACAGGATGAGAACAGTGATGGGAAGGGGACAGCGATGGGAAGAGGGTGTCACCGGGAAGGTGTCCCTGTCCCTGCCCGCCCGTGTCCCTTACCTTGCCGTCCTTGTCGCGGCAGGCGGTGGCCAGCTGGCCCGCCCTGCCCCGCAGGTTGCCCAGGCTGCGCTCCAGCCCCCGCGCCGTGTCCCGCAGCTCCTGCACCTCCCGCTCCCGCTCGGCCGCCCGCGCCTCCGCCGCCTCCGCCGCCCGCTTCGCCTCCTCCACCTCCTTGGCCACCTCCTTGGCCACCTCCTGGCCACACGGGGTGGTGGTGCCCCCCTCCATCACCCCCACCCCATTGGGACCATCCACCATCTCCTCGCCCTCCGTCTCTCCCAGCATCCCATCCCCACCGTCGCCCTCCATCTCTGCAACGAGTTGCAAGGCCTCATGCTGGGCCCTCACCAGCCCGTCCAGTTTGCGGTGCAGCTCCCGCAGCACCCCGGCCCCCACGTCTCCCCCGGTCCCCCCATCCCGCACCCTCTCGCCCACCCCGTCCCTCAGCGCCGCCAGCTCCCTCCGCTGCCCCACCAGCCTCCTCCGCAGCCTCCCCACCTCCTCCCGCTGGGCGAGGGTCTTGGTGGTGATGGAATGGGGACAGGGATGGGGACAGGGATGGGAAGGGGACAGTGATGGGAAGAGGGTGTCAATGGGAAGGGATCAGTGATGGGGACGGTGGTGGGAAGAGGACAGGGATGGGAAGGGGAAGGGGATGGGGACACCAATGGGAAGGGGATGAGAATAGGGACAGGGATGGGAAGAGGACAGTCATGGGGACAGTGGTGGGAAGAGGACAGGGATGGGAAGGGGATGGCAATGGAGACACCCATGGGCAGGGGACAACGATGGGGACAGCGATGAGAAGGGGATGGTGATGGGGAGGAGATGGGAACAGGGATGGGAAGGGGATGGGAATGGGGACAGGGATGGGAAGGGGACGGGGATGGGGAGGGGATGGGAATGGTGACACAAATGGGAAGGGGACAATGATGGGGACAGTGATGAGAAGGGGATGGCGATGGGGAGGAGATGGGAACAGGGAAGGGATGGGGACAGGGATGGGAAGGGGACAGGATGAGGACAGGGATGGGAAGGGAAGGGGACACTCATGGGGAAAGTGGTGGGAAGAGGACGGGGATGGGAAGGGGATGGGAATGGGGACACCCATGGGAAGGGGACAATGATGGGGACAGCGATGAGAAGGGGACAGGGATGGGGAGGAGATGGGAACAGGGATGGGAAGGGGATGGGAATGGGGACAGGGATGGGAAGGGGACGGGGATGGGGAGGGGATGGGAATGGTGACACAAATGGGAAGGGGACAATGATGGGGACAGTGATGAGAAGGGGATGGCGATGGGGAGGAGATGGGAACAGGGAAGGGATGGGGACAGGGATGGGAAGGGGACAGGGATGGGAAGGGGATGGCAATGGGGACACCCATGGGAAGGGGACAACGATGGGGACAGCAATGGGAAGGGGACAGCGATGGGAAGAGGGTGTCACCGGGAAGGTGTCCCTGTCCCTGCCCGCCCGTGTCCCTTACCTTGCCGTCCTTGTCGCGGCAGGCGGTGGCCAGCTGGCCCGCCCTGCCCCGCAGGTTGCCCAGGCTGCGCTCCAGCCCCCGCGCCGTGTCCCGCAGCTCCTGCACCTCCCGCTCCCGCTCGGCCGCCCGCGCCTCCGCCG
>NW_015091195.1:96638-96912 GCF_001431845.1 Calidris pugnax | reverse complement strand
TGGTGGGAAGAGGACAGGGATGGGAAGGGGATGGGAATGGGGATACCAATGGGAAGGGGACAATGATGGGGACAGCAATGAGAAGGGGACAGGGAAGGGATGGGGACAGTGATGGGAAGAGGACAGGGATGGGACAGGGAGAGGAAGGGGACAGGATGGGGACAGGGATGGGAAGGGGATGGGAATAGGGACAGTGATGGGAAGAGGGTGTCACGGGGAAGGTGTCCCTGCCCACCCGTGTCCCTTACCTTGCCGTCCTTGTCGCGGCAGGCGG
>NW_015091195.1:93143-96483 GCF_001431845.1 Calidris pugnax | reverse complement strand
CCCTCAGCGCCGCCAGCTCCCTCCGCTGCCCCACCAGCCTCCTCCGCAGCCTCCCCACCTCCTCCCGCTGGGCCACCAGCTCCTGGGCCAAGGTAGCCACATCAGGACCGGTGGCTGAGGGTTGGGCACCGCTCTCCTCCTTCTCCCGTAGCCCCCGTAGCTCCTCCTGGAGCCGTTCCCTCTCGCCCCCCAGCCGGGCCAGCTCCCCCAGGAGCCTCCCGTTGCTCTCCTTCAGCTCCACCACCTCCTTCTCCAAGCTCTTCCCACCCGGAGCGGGCTCCGTGCCGTTCACTGGGCAGGGAGAAGGGGTTTTCCCAGTGGATGGTGGGACCGTCTGCTCCCGTTGGAGGTTTTCCAGGAGGGACCGGGATCCTTGGAGGATCTTGGCGTGGGCCTGGTCGGCGAGGCTCAGCACCCGCTCCAGCTCCACCACCAGCTTCTCCCAAGCTGCCAGGCTTTTCCGCACGGCCTCGGCCGATACCACCTCGTAGTGCAGTTTGCTCCTCAGGGCTTCCTCCACCTCCTTCCTCAGCCCCTTGCTCCGGGCCACGGCCTTGGCCTTGGCCACCCTCATCTTGCCACACTCATCCCCCAACCAGGCCAAGAAGGGCAACAACGCCGGCACCTCGGCATCACCCGGGGTTTGGCCTCCTCCTCCATCCCCTTCTTCTTCTTCTTCTTCTTTCTCCTCTGCCATCCTCTTCCTCAGCTCGCCCACGTGCTGGGCCAGCAGGGCCAGGCAGGCTCCATCCTCATCCTCACCCTCCGTGCCGTGGCAGCCGGGCAGGAGCCGCGCCAGCTCCCGCACCCGTTGCCGGATGCCCTCGGCGGTGGCCGCCAGCCGCTGGCATTCCCTCCTCTTCCTCGCCAGCCGCTCCCGCAGCCGCCGCACGGTGCACCCATCCCACTGCTCTTCATCCTCCTCATCATCCTCATCCTCCTCGCTCTCGCTGCTGGGGCTCTCCTCTCCCTTCGGCGCCGAGTTCCCATTCTCTGCCGGGAGGAAAAGAACCAATCCGTCTTATTTTTCCCCTTTTTTGCCCTAAAATGAGCGAGGTGATGGTGTGGGGGGGGTCTCACCTCTTCCCCCGTGGCGGGCACGGCGCAGGAGCCGCCGCAGGGCCCGGCTGGGGGTCTGGGTGGCCAAGCGCCCGCGGTCCTCGTCCCCCAGGGCCGCCCCGTGGCTCAGCAGCAGCTCGGCCGACTCCAGGCTGCAGCGCTCGCAGGCCAGCGCCAGCGCCGTCCTGAGGGACCCGTGACACAGTGGCACGTTGGCGTGATGGCACAGTAGCACGGTGGTATGATGGCACGGTGGCACGGTGGTACGATGGCATGGTGGCACAGTGGCACAATGGCACGGTGGTATGATGGCATGGTGGCACGATGGTATGGTGACATGGTGGCATAGCAGCACAATGGCACCATAGCATGGTGGCACAATGGCATGGTGGCCCAGTGGCACAATGGCAAAGTGGCACAATCGCATGGTGACATGGTGACACGATGGCACAATGGCATGGTGGCCCAGTGGCACAATGCCAGAGTGTGACAGGGTGGCACAATGGCATAGTGGCACAATCGCATGGTGACATGGTGACACGATGGCACAATGGCATGGTGGCCCAGTGGCACAATGGCACAGTAGCATGACAGCACAATGGCATGGTAGCACAATGGCATGGTGGCCCAGTGGCACAATGGCACAGTGGCACCATAGCATGATGGCACAATGGCACAGTGGCACAATGGCACCATAGCATGGTGGCCTAGTGGCACAATGGCACAGTAGCATGACAGCACAATGGCATGGTAGCACAATGGCATGGTGGCCCAGTGGCACAGTAGCATGGTGGCATGGTGGCACAATGGCATGGTGGCCCAGTGGCACAGCACATGGTGGCACAAGGGCACAGTGATGTGCTGGCCACAATGTGACATGGTGGCATGGTGGCATAGTGACACAGAGGCACAATGGCATAGTGGCATAATGGCACAGTGACATGGTGACACGATGACACAATGGCATGGTGGCCCAGTGGCACAATGGCACAGTAGCATGATGGCACGGTGGCACAATGGCACCATAGCATGGTACCACAATGGCATGGTGGCCCAGTGGCACAGTAGCATGGTGGCATGGTGGCACAATGGCACAGTGATGTGCTGGCCACAGTGTGACATGGTGGCACGGTGGCATAGTGACACAGAGGCACAATGGCATAGTGGCATAATGGCACATGGCATGGTGGCATGGTGGCACAATGGCAAAGTGATGTGATGGCCACAGTGTGACATGGTGGCATAGTGACACAGAGGCACAATGGCACAGTGACATGGTGACACAATGGCATGGCAGCACAATGGCATGGTGGCCCAGTGGCACAATGGCACAGTAGCATGATGGCACGGTGGCACAATGGCACCATAGCATGGTACCACAATGGCATGGTGGCCCAGTGGCACAATGGCACAGTAGCATGGTGGCACAATGGCACAGTGATGTGCTGGCCACAGTGTGACATGGTGGCACGGTGGCATAGTGACACAGAGGCACAATGGCATAGTGGCATAATGGCACATGGCATGGTGGCATGGTGGCACAATGGCAAAGTGATGTGATGGCCACAGTGTGACATGGTGGCATAGTGACACAGAGGCACAATGGCACAGTGACATGGTGACACAATGACACAATGGCATGGTGGCCCAGTGGCACAATGGCACATGGCATGGTGGCATGGTGGCACAATGGCACAGTGACACAGTGGGACGATGGCATGGTGGCACAATGGCACAGTGACGTGGTGACATGATGGCATAGTGGCACGATGGCATGGTGCCATGGTGACACGATGGCACAATAGCATGGTGGCACGATGGCATGGTTGCAATGTGGCACAGTGGCATGGTGGCACAATGCCAGACTGCATGGTGGCACGATGGCACAATGGCACAGTGACATGATGGCACGGTGGCACAGGTCCCTCCCCACCCCTTCTTCCCCCCCTCCCTTGGGGACAGGGGACAACCCCGGAGCTGCCTTCACAGGGGCACCTCCAGTGTCCCCGTGGTGCAGAGCCATGGAGCCATCACCCCAGGAGTTGGGGGGGGGTCAGAGCAAGAGACATGTCCCTCCCCCACCCCATGACCCCCAAAATGTCCTACAAATGTCCCCCCCTGTCCCCGTGGCCACTCACTTCTTGTCCTTGTCGGCCATGTTGGGGTCGGCCCCTCTCTGCAGGAGCTGGGCGCAGATGGCAGCGTGGTTCCCCCGCGCCGCCAGCATCAGGGGGGTCTGTCCGTGCTGGGGGGGGGACAGGACACACGAGGGGGACACACA
>NW_015091195.1:87771-93010 GCF_001431845.1 Calidris pugnax | reverse complement strand
GAGGGGGGGTCAGATGGGCCCCCCCTCCCCATAGGAGCCTTCATCCCCCCCCCATCCCAGCCCGGTTTGGGGTCCCCAGCACTCACCAGCCCAGTGCAGGGGGGTCCGGTTCTGCCCGTCCACGTGGCCCTCGTTGGCACCGTACTGGGGGGGGGGACAGTGGGCAGGGACCCTCCCCGAGCTGGGGATGGGACCCCACGTCCTGCCCTGCCCTTCCCCAGCCCTGGGTCCATCCTCATCCTCATCCTCATCTTCATCCTTGGCCTTGTCCTCGTCCCCGCCTCCACCCCCGTCCTTGTCTTTGTCCCCATCCTTATCCCACCTCAATCCCCAGCTCCATCCTCATTCCCCTCTGCATCCCTGGCCCCATCCCTGGCCTTGGCCCCATCCCTGTCCTCGTCCCCACCCCTACCTTCATCCCCATCTCCATCCTCATCTTCCTCTGCATCTCCATCCCTGTACCCATCCCTGTATCCTTGACTTATCTCCATCCCTATTTCCATCCTCATCCTCCTCTGCATCTCCATCCCCGTCCTTGTCCTTATCCCTCTCTCCATCTTCATCTTCCTCTGTATCTCCATTCCCATTCCTGTCCTTATCCCCACCCTTATCTCCATCCTCATCCCTCCTCTGTATCTCCATCCCTGTCCCTGTCCTTATCCCCCTCTCCATCCTCATCTTCCTCTGCATCTCCATCCCTGTACCCATCCCTGTCCTTGTCCCCATCCTTACCTCCATCCTCATCCCATTCTGCATCTCCATCCCTGTTCCTGTCCCCATCTCCATCCTCATCCTCCTCTGAATCTCTCATCCTCCTCTGCATCTCCATCCCCGTCCCTGTCCTTATCCCCATCTCCAACCCTATTTCCATCTTCATCTTCCTCTGAATCTCCATCCCCATTCCTGTCCCCATCCCTGTCCTTGGCCCCATCCTTGACCTATCTCCATCCTTGTCCCCCTCTGCCTCTCCATCCCTGTCCTTATCCCCACCCTTATCTCCATCCTCATCCCTCCTCTGTATCTCCATCCCTGTCCCTGTCCTTATCCCCCTCTCCATCCTCATCTTCCTCTGCATCTCCATCCCTGTCCTTATCCCTATCCCCACCTCTACTTCCATCCCCAGCTCCATCCTCATCTTCCTCTGCATCCCCATCCCTGTCCCAGCTGGTACCTGCAGCAGGACCTTGACGCACTGGGGCTGGCAGGCGATGGTGGCCAGATGCAGAGCGGTGCTGCCTGCAAGAGACCCAGGGGGTGACAAGGGGGACACCAGGGACACGGCCAGCGGGGAACCCCCCCTGGGGAACATCTCTCCTTGTGGAACATTGTCCCCATTCCTGTCCTTGTCCCCATCCTTACTTCCATCCTCATGCCATTCTGCATCTCCATCCTCATCCTCCTCTGCATCTCCATCCCTGTTCCTGTCCCCATTCCTGTCCTTGTCCCCATCTTTGACCTATCTCCATCCCTAACTCCATCCTCATCCTCCTCTGCATCTCCATCCCTGTTCCTGTCCCCATTCCTGTCCTTGTCCCCATCTTTGACCTATCTCCATCCCTAACTCCATCCTCATCCTCCTCTGCATCTCCATCCCTGTTCCTGTCCCCATTCCTGTCCTTGTCCCCATCTTTGACCTATCTCCATCCCTAACTCCATCCTCATCCTCCTCTGCATCTCCATCCCTGTTCCTGTCCCCATTCCTGTCCTTGTCCCCATCTTTGACCTATCTCCATCCCTAACTCCATCCTCATCCTCCTCTGCATCTCCATCCCTGTTCCTGTCCCCATTCCTGTCCTTGTCCCCATCTTTGACCTATCTCCATCCCTAACTCCATCCTCATCCTCCTCTGCATCTCCATCCCTGTTCCTGTCCCCATTCCTGTCCTTGTCCCCATCTTTGACCTATCTCCATCCCTAACTCCATCCTCATCCTCCTCTGCATCTCCATCCCTGTTCCTGTCCCCATTCCTGTCCTTGTCCCCATCTTTGACCTATCTCCATCCCTAACTCCATCCTCATCCTCCTCTGCATCTCCATCCCTGTTCCTGTCCCCATTCCTGTCCTTGTCCCCATCTTTGACCTATCTCCATCCCTAACTCCATCCTCATCCTCCTCTGCATCTCCATCCCTGTTCCTGTCCCCATTCCTGTCCTTGTCCCCATCTTTGACCTATCTCCATCCCTAACTCCATCCTCATCCTCCTCTGCATCTCCATCCCTGTTCCTGTCCCCATTCCTGTCCTTGTCCCCATCTTTGACCTATCTCCATCCCTAACTCCATCCTCATCCTCCTCTGCATCTCCATCCCTGTTCCTGTCCCCATTCCTGTCCTTGTCCCCATCTTTGACCTATCTCCATCCCTAACTCCATCCTCATCCTCCTCTGCATCTCCATCCCTGTTCCTGTCCCCATTCCTGTCCTTGTCCCCATCTTTGACCTATCTCCATCCCTAACTCCATCCTCATCCTCCTCTGCATCTCCATCCCTGTTCCTGTCCCCATTCCTGTCCTTGTCCCCATCTTTGACCTATCTCCATCCCTAACTCCATCCTCATCCTCCTCTGCATCTCCATCCCTGTTCCTGTCCCCATTCCTGTCCTTGTCCCCATCTTTGACCTATCTCCATCCCTAACTCCATCCTCATCCTCCTCTGCATCTCCATCCCTGTTCCTGTCCCCATTCCTGTCCTTGTCCCCATCTTTGACCTATCTCCATCCCTAACTCCATCCTCATCCTCCTCTGCATCTCCATCCCTGTTCCTGTCCCCATTCCTGTCCTTGTCCCCATCTTTGACCTATCTCCATCCCTAACTCCATCCTCATCCTCCTCTGCATCTCCATCCCTGTTCCTGTCCCCATTCCTGTCCTTGTCCCCATCTTTGACCTATCTCCATCCCTAACTCCATCCTCATCCTCCTCTGCATCTCCATCCCTGTTCCTGTCCCCATTCCTGTCCTTGTCCCCATCTTTGACCTATCTCCATCCCTAACTCCATCCTCATCCTCCTCTGCATCTCCATCCCTGTTCCTGTCCCCATTCCTGTCCTTGTCCCCATCTTTGACCTATCTCCATCCCTAACTCCATCCTCATCCTCCTCTGCATCTCCATCCCTGTTCCTGTCCCCATTCCTGTCCTTGTCCCCATCTTTGACCTATCTCCATCCCTAACTCCATCCTCATCCTCCTCTGCATCTCCATCCCTGTCCTTATCCCTATCCCCACCTCTACTTCCATCCCCAGCTCCATCCTCATCTTCCTCTGCATCTCCATCCCCATTCCTGTCCTTGTCCCCATCTTTGACCTATCTCCATCCCTAACTCCATCCTCATCCTCCTCTGCATCTCCATCCCTGTTCCTGTCCCCATTCCTGTCCTTGTCCCCATCCTTACTTCCATCCTCATGCCATTCTGCATCTCCATCCTCATCCTCCTCTGCATCTCCATCCCCGTCCCTGTCCTTATCCCCATCTCCAACCCTATTTCCATCTTCATCTTCCTCTGAATCTCCATCCCCATTCCTGTCCCCATCCCTGTCCTTGGCCCCATCCTTGACCTATCTCCATCCTTGTCCCCCTCTGCATCTCCATCCCTGTCCTTATCCCTATCCCCACCTCTACCTCCATCCCCAGCTCCACCCTCATCATCCTCTGCATCCCCATCCCCATCCCTGTCCCCATCCCTGTCCCTATCCTTGTCCCCATCCCCGTCCCAGCTGGTACCTGCAGCAGGACCTTGACGCACTGGGGCTGGCAGGCGATGGTGGCCAGATGCAGAGCGGTGCTGCCTGCAAGAGACCCAGGGGGTGACAAGGGGGACACCAGGGACATGGCCAGCGGGGAACACCCCCTGGGGAACATCTCTCCTTGGGGACATCTCACTTTGGGGACATCTCGCCTTGGGGACATCTCACCTGGGGGACATCTCACCTTGGGGACAGGGTGCTCCCCGGGGGCTTGGTACCTTGGGGTGCAGGTCTGGTGTATGGTCCCCCCCGAGGGGACATGGGGGACCCTGTGGCTGTGTCGTGGTTGTCCCCCCTCCCACCACGTCCCCACCGGTGTCCCCCCCACTCACCGTCATCGTTCTTCTCGTTAACGGGGGCCCCTCGGGCCAGCAGCAGCGTCAGGCACTCGGTGAGACCCCTGGACGCGGCCAGGTGGAAGCTGGAGGAGGGCAAAGAGGGGGCTGCCACCCAGGTAGGTCCCCATCGACCACCCCGGGGACCCCCCCAGAATCGGTGTGCCCCCCCCGGGGTGGGGGGTGACCTACGCGGACTGTCCCAGGGCGTTGAGCTTGGCGGGGCGGGCGGTTTTGCGGGCGGCGAGGGCGGCCACCCTGCCCACGTCCCCCTTCTCCACCGCTTCCAGCAGCTTCTGGTCCTGCTTGTTCCAGCTCTCCACCTGGATTTTGGGGGGGAGCAGGGACTCCGGGGGGGGCTGCAGGGACGGGGACCCCCCCTTTTGCCTTTCCCTTCCCCCTTTTCCTCCTTTCCCTTCCCCGCCAGGTTTGAGGGGAAACTGAGGCACGGCTTCTCCACCAGGGCCACCATGTTGGGGGTGACCCCTCTTGTGGGATGTGCCCCCCCCTTTTCCCACCCCCAGGGATGGGAATATGGGATATGGGGACCCCCCCCCCCCCCACGGATCCCGGCGCTGGGTGCCGGCCGGGGAAGGCGAGGCGAGGCTGGCAAGCGTGTCCCTGCCTGCGCTTGCCCGGCTGGTTTGTCGGGGTGCAGCCGCCGCCGCCGCCACCGAGCCCCACAGCCGGGGGGGTGGGGGGGCACCGGGACACGGCCGGGCACCGGGAGCAGGTTGGGGGGCACGTTCCGAGGCTGGGAATTGGGAATCAGGGCTGGGATTGGGATTGCAGCCAGTATCGGGGCTGGGATTGGGATTGCAGCCAGTATTGGAGCTGGGATTGGGATTTAAACCGGCGTCGGATGGGGCTGGGGTTTGGGTCGGGATTGCAGCCGGCATCGGGGCTGGGATTGGGATCGGGATCCAAACCGGCGTCAGAGCTGGAGTTGGGGTTGGGAATCAAACTGGCATCGGAGCCGGAACTGGGATTGCGGTCGGCGTCGGGGCCGGGATTTGGGCTGGGGGTTGGGATTGCAGCTGGCAGCAGGGCTGGGAATGGGGCTGGGATTGGGGTTGGGATTGAAACTGGCATTGGAGCTGGGATTGGGATCACAGTCAGGATCAGAGCAGGCATGGGGGCTGGGATTGGGGTCGGGGTTGGGGCTGGG
>NW_015091195.1:87206-87686 GCF_001431845.1 Calidris pugnax | reverse complement strand
GGCATCGGAGCTGGGATTGGGATCGCAGCCGGGATCAGAGCAGGCATGGGGGCTGGGATTGGGGTCGGGATTGGGGTTGGGGCTGGGATTGGGATTGCAGCCAGCATCGGGGCTGGGATTTGGGTCGGGATCGCAGCTGGGGCTGGGATTGGGACTGAGATTGCAACTGGGATTGAGGGCAAAATCCCAGTTGGCACCGGGGCTGGGATTGGGATTGAAGATGGCACCGGAGCTGGTTTGGGGGCTGGGATTGGGGTCGGGACTGGGATTGCAGCTGGCATTGGCTCCGGGATTAGGGGCTGGGATTGCATCCGGCATCGGGGCAGGACCGGTGGGACCAGAGCATCCCCTCACCCCAAATACACCCACAGCCCCCCCCCGGGGACCACAGCAGCACCCATGGGTGCACCACAGCCGGGTGTCACCCCCCTCCACGGGGGTGAGGGGGGGGTCCCCAACCCCGGGACGGGCTGGGGTCCC
>NW_015091195.1:86904-87144 GCF_001431845.1 Calidris pugnax | reverse complement strand
GCTGGAGGAGGAGAACATCCGTTTCATGGTGCCCCAAGGTTGGGGGGGGTCCCGGGGGACCCCCTGTGCCCCCCCCCCGGGGGTTGGGTGCGGGTGCAGCGAGCGTCGGGAGGCGTGTGGGTGAAATTGGGTGCGCGTCCTCCCGCCCCGTCACCTCCCCACGCCCGGGGCTGCCTCCGACCCGGCCCGGGCTTGTCCCGTCACCTCCCCCCCCGGGGGGGGGCCTCCCCGGGTCCCCCA
>NW_015091195.1:78266-85703 GCF_001431845.1 Calidris pugnax | reverse complement strand
CAGGGGCTGAGGCCGGACGCACTCGTGTCATGCATGAAGGCATCCTTCCTCCCCCCTCCTCCTGAGGCCCCAAGGCCGGATGAGCTGAGGCCGAACACACTCGTGTCACGCATGAATGCGTCTCCCCCCTCAACCCCAAGCCCCAGACCCACGTGGGATGAGGCTGGATGCACTCGTGCCACGCATGAGCGTGTTTCCTCCCATTCTGAAGCCTCAAACCGGGGTGGGCTGAGGCCTGACACACTCATGTCCTGCATGAGCATGGCCTTCCTCCTCCCTTTACCCTAAATCCTTCCAGGCTGAGGCCGGATGCATTCATGTCATGCATGAGCACATCTTTCCTCCCCCATCAGCCCTCCCTGCACCCTCATGTCACCCATGAGCACATCCTTCTCCCCCCCCCAGCCACAAACCCCACCAGGCTGAGACCAGCTGCACTCATGTCATGCATGAGCACATCTTTCTCCCCCCCCCATCAGCCCTCCCTGCACCCCAAACCCTGCTGGACTGAGACCGGCCGCACTCATGTCATGCATGAGCACAGCCTTCCTCCTCCCTTCACCCCAAACCCTGCTGGGCTGAGGCTGGATATGCTCATGTCACCCATGAGCACATCCTTCTCCAGTCCCCAGCCACAAACCCCATCAGGCTGAGACCGGCTGCACTCGTGTCCTGCATGAGCACAGCCTTCCTCCTTCCTTCACCCTAAAACCTTCCAGGCTGAGGCCAGATGCACTCATGTCATGCACGAGCATGTTTCCCCCCCACCCCCAAGCCACAGATCCGGGTGTGCTGAGGCCAGATGCACTCATGTCATGCATGAACATGGCCTTTGTCCTCCCTTCACCCTAAATCCTTCCAGGCTGAGGCCGGATGTGCTCATGTCATACATGAACACAGCTTTCCTCCTTGCTTAGAGACCTCCCTGCACCCCAAACCCTGCTGGGCTGAGACCAGCTGCACTCGTGCCACCCATGAGCACATCCTTCTCCCTCCCCCAGCCACAAACCCCACCAGGCTGAGACCGGCCGCACTCATGTCCTGCATGAGCACAGCCTTCCTCCTCCCTTAGAGGTCTCCCCACACCCCAAACCCTGCTGGGCTGAGGCCAGACACACTCATGTCCTGCATGAGCACATGAGCACAGCCTTCCTCCTCCCTTTACCCTAAATCCTTCCAGGCTGAGGCCGGATGCATTCATGTCATGCATGAGCACATCTTTCCTCCCCCATCAGCCCTCCCTGCACCCCAAACCCTGCTGGGCTGAGGCCGGATACGCTCATGTCACGCATGAGCACAGCCTTCCTCCGCCCTTCGCGGCCTCCCTGCACCCTAAAACCTCCCGGGCTGAGGCCGGCCGCACTCATGTCACGCATGACCACGGCCTTCCTCCTTCCTTCATGGCCTCCCTGCACCTTAAAATCTTCTGGGCTGAGGCCGGATGCACTCATGTCATGCATGAACATGTTCCCCCCCACCCCCAAGCCACAGATCCAGGTGGGCTGAGGCCAGACACACTCGTATCCTGCACGAGCACAGCCCTCCTCCTCCCTTAGAGATCCTCCTGCACCCCAAACCCTGCTGGGCTGAGGCCGGCCACACTCATATCACACATGAGCACACCTCTCTCCCTCCCCCAGCCACAAACCCCACCGGGCTGAGACCGGCCGCACTCATGTCACCCATGAGCACATCCTTCTCCCTCCCCCAGCCACAAACCCCACCAGGCTGAGACCAGCTGCACTCATGTCATGCATGAGCACATCTTTCTCCCCCCCCCATCAGCCCTCCCTGCACCCCAAACCCTGCTGGACTGAGACCGGCCGCACTCATGTCATGCATGAGCACAGCCTTCCTCCTCCCTTCACCCCAAACCCTGCTGGGCTGAGGCTGGATATGCTCATGTCACCCATGAGCACATCCTTCTCCAGTCCCCAGCCACAAACCCCATCAGGCTGAGACCGGCTGCACTCGTGTCCTGCATGAGCACAGCCTTCCTCCTTCCTTCACCCTAAAACCTTCCAGGCTGAGGCCAGATGCACTCATGTCATGCACGAGCATGTTTCCCCCCCACCCCCAAGCCACAGATCCGGGTGTGCTGAGGCCAGATGCACTCATGTCATGCATGAACATGGCCTTTGTCCTCCCTTCACCCTAAATCCTTCCAGGCTGAGGCCGGATGTGCTCATGTCATACATGAACACAGCTTTCCTCCTTGCTTAGAGACCTCCCTGCACCCCAAACCCTGCTGGGCTGAGACCAGCTGCACTCGTGCCACCCATGAGCACATCCTTCTCCCTCCCCCAGCCACAAACCCCACCAGGCTGAGACCGGCCGCACTCATGTCCTGCATGAGCACAGCCTTCCTCCTCCCTTAGAGGTCTCCCCACACCCCAAACCCTGCTGGGCTGAGGCCAGACACACTCATGTCCTGCATGAGCACATGAGCACAGCCTTCCTCCTCCCTTTACCCTAAATCCTTCCAGGCTGAGGCCGGATGCATTCATGTCATGCATGAGCACATCTTTCCTCCCCCATCAGCCCTCCCTGCACCCCAAACCCTGCTGGGCTGAGGCCGGATACGCTCATGTCACGCATGAGCACAGCCTTCCTCCGCCCTTCGCGGCCTCCCTGCACCCTAAAACCTCCCGGGCTGAGGCCGGCCGCACTCATGTCACGCATGACCACGGCCTTCCTCCTTCCTTCATGGCCTCCCTGCACCTTAAAATCTTCTGGGCTGAGGCCGGATGCACTCATGTCATGCATGAACATGTTTCCCCCCACCCCCAAGCCACAGATCCAGGTGGGCTGAGGCCAGACACACTCGTATCCTGCACGAGCACAGCCCTCCTCCTCCCTTAGAGATCCTCCTGCACCCCAAACCCTGCTGGGCTGAGGCCGGCCACACTCATATCACACATGAGCACACCTCTCTCCCTCCCCCAGCCACAAACCCCACCGGGCTGAGACCGGCCGCACTCATGTCACCCATGAGCACATCCTTCTCCCTCCCCCAGCCACAAACCCCACCAGGCTGAGACCAGCTGCACTCATGTCATGCATGAGCACATCTTTCTCCCCCCCCCATCAGCCCTCCCTGCACCCCAAACCCTGCTGGACTGAGACCGGCCGCACTCATGTCATGCATGAGCACAGCCTTCCTCCTCCCTTCACCCCAAACCCTGCTGGGCTGAGGCTGGATATGCTCATGTCACCCATGAGCACATCCTTCTCCAGTCCCCAGCCACAAACCCCATCAGGCTGAGACCGGCTGCACTCGTGTCCTGCATGAGCACAGCCTTCCTCCTTCCTTCACCCTAAAACCTTCCAGGCTGAGGCCAGATGCACTCATGTCATGCACGAGCATGTTTCCCCCCCACCCCCAAGCCACAGATCCGGGTGTGCTGAGGCCAGATGCACTCATGTCATGCATGAACATGGCCTTTGTCCTCCCTTCACCCTAAATCCTTCCAGGCTGAGGCCGGATGTGCTCATGTCATACATGAACACAGCTTTCCTCCTTGCTTAGAGACCTCCCTGCACCCCAAACCCTGCTGGGCTGAGACCAGCTGCACTCGTGCCACCCATGAGCACATCCTTCTCCCTCCCCCAGCCACAAACCCCACCAGGCTGAGACCGGCCGCACTCATGTCCTGCATGAGCACAGCCTTCCTCCTCCCTTAGAGGTCTCCCCACACCCCAAACCCTGCTGGGCTGAGGCCAGACACACTCATGTCCTGCATGAGCACATGAGCACAGCCTTCCTCCTCCCTTTACCCTAAATCCTTCCAGGCTGAGGCCGGATGCATTCATGTCATGCATGAGCACATCTTTCCTCCCCCATCAGCCCTCCCTGCACCCCAAACCCTGCTGGGCTGAGGCCGGATACGCTCATGTCACGCATGAGCACAGCCTTCCTCCGCCCTTCGCGGCCTCCCTGCACCCTAAAACCTCCCGGGCTGAGGCCGGCCGCACTCATGTCACGCATGACCACGGCCTTCCTCCTTCCTTCATGGCCTCCCTGCACCTTAAAATCTTCTGGGCTGAGGCCGGATGCACTCATGTCATGCATGAACATGTTCCCCCCCACCCCCAAGCCACAGATCCAGGTGGGCTGAGGCCAGACACACTCGTATCCTGCACGAGCACAGCCCTCCTCCTCCCTTAGAGATCCTCCTGCACCCCAAACCCTGCTGGGCTGAGGCCGGCCACACTCATATCACACATGAGCACACCTCTCTCCCTCCCCCAGCCACAAACCCCACCGGGCTGAGACCGGCCGCACTCATGTCACCCATGAGCACATCCTTCTCCCTCCCCCAGCCACAAACCCCACCAGGCTGAGACCAGCTGCACTCATGTCATGCATGAGCACATCTTTCTCCCCCCCCCATCAGCCCTCCCTGCACCCCAAACCCTGCTGGACTGAGACCGGCCGCACTCATGTCATGCATGAGCACAGCCTTCCTCCTCCCTTCACCCCAAACCCTGCTGGGCTGAGGCTGGATATGCTCATGTCACCCATGAGCACATCCTTCTCCAGTCCCCAGCCACAAACCCCATCAGGCTGAGACCGGCTGCACTCGTGTCCTGCATGAGCACAGCCTTCCTCCTTCCTTCACCCTAAAACCTTCCAGGCTGAGGCCAGATGCACTCATGTCATGCACGAGCATGTTTCCCCCCCACCCCCAAGCCACAGATCCGGGTGTGCTGAGGCCAGATGCACTCATGTCATGCATGAACATGGCCTTTGTCCTCCCTTCACCCTAAATCCTTCCAGGCTGAGGCCGGATGTGCTCATGTCATACATGAACACAGCTTTCCTCCTTGCTTAGAGACCTCCCTGCACCCCAAACCCTGCTGGGCTGAGACCAGCTGCACTCGTGCCACCCATGAGCACATCCTTCTCCCTCCCCCAGCCACAAACCCCACCAGGCTGAGACCGGCCGCACTCATGTCCTGCATGAGCACAGCCTTCCTCCTCCCTTAGAGGTCTCCCCACACCCCAAACCCTGCTGGGCTGAGGCCAGACACACTCATGTCCTGCATGAGCACATGAGCACAGCCTTCCTCCTCCCTTTACCCTAAATCCTTCCAGGCTGAGGCCGGATGCATTCATGTCATGCATGAGCACATCTTTCCTCCCCCATCAGCCCTCCCTGCACCCCAAACCCTGCTGGGCTGAGGCCGGATACGCTCATGTCACGCATGAGCACAGCCTTCCTCCGCCCTTCGCGGCCTCCCTGCACCCTAAAACCTCCCGGGCTGAGGCCGGCCGCACTCATGTCACGCATGACCACGGCCTTCCTCCTTCCTTCATGGCCTCCCTGCACCTTAAAATCTTCTGGGCTGAGGCCGGATGCACTCATGTCATGCATGAACATGTTCCCCCCCACCCCCAAGCCACAGATCCAGGTGGGCTGAGGCCAGACACACTCGTATCCTGCACGAGCACAGCCCTCCTCCTCCCTTAGAGATCCTCCTGCACCCCAAACCCTGCTGGGCTGAGGCCGGCCACACTCATATCACACATGAGCACACCTCTCTCCCTCCCCCAGCCACAAACCCCACCGGGCTGAGACCGGCCGCACTCATGTCACCCATGAGCACATCCTTCTCCCTCCCCCAGCCACAAACCCCACCAGGCTGAGACCAGCTGCACTCATGTCATGCATGAGCACATCTTTCTCCCCCCCCCATCAGCCCTCCCTGCACCCCAAACCCTGCTGGACTGAGACCGGCCGCACTCATGTCATGCATGAGCACAGCCTTCCTCCTCCCTTCACCCCAAACCCTGCTGGGCTGAGGCTGGATATGCTCATGTCACCCATGAGCACATCCTTCTCCAGTCCCCAGCCACAAACCCCATCAGGCTGAGACCGGCTGCACTCGTGTCCTGCATGAGCACAGCCTTCCTCCTTCCTTCACCCTAAAACCTTCCAGGCTGAGGCCAGATGCACTCATGTCATGCACGAGCATGTTTCCCCCCCACCCCCAAGCCACAGATCCGGGTGTGCTGAGGCCAGATGCACTCATGTCATGCATGAACATGGCCTTTGTCCTCCCTTCACCCTAAATCCTTCCAGGCTGAGGCCGGATGTGCTCATGTCATACATGAACACAGCTTTCCTCCTTGCTTAGAGACCTCCCTGCACCCCAAACCCTGCTGGGCTGAGACCAGCTGCACTCGTGCCACCCATGAGCACATCCTTCTCCCTCCCCCAGCCACAAACCCCACCAGGCTGAGACCGGCCGCACTCATGTCCTGCATGAGCACAGCCTTCCTCCTCCCTTAGAGGTCTCCCCACACCCCAAACCCTGCTGGGCTGAGGCCAGACACACTCATGTCCTGCATGAGCACATGAGCACAGCCTTCCTCCTCCCTTTACCCTAAATCCTTCCAGGCTGAGGCCGGATGCATTCATGTCATGCATGAGCACATCTTTCCTCCCCCATCAGCCCTCCCTGCACCCCAAACCCTGCTGGGCTGAGGCCGGATACGCTCATGTCACGCATGAGCACAGCCTTCCTCCGCCCTTCGCGGCCTCCCTGCACCCTAAAACCTCCCGGGCTGAGGCCGGCCGCACTCATGTCACGCATGACCACGGCCTTCCTCCTTCCTTCATGGCCTCCCTGCACCTTAAAATCTTCTGGGCTGAGGCCGGATGCACTCATGTCATGCATGAACATGTTCCCCCCCACCCCCAAGCCACAGATCCAGGTGGGCTGAGGCCAGACACACTCGTATCCTGCACGAGCACAGCCCTCCTCCTCCCTTAGAGATCCTCCTGCACCCCAAACCCTGCTGGGCTGAGGCCGGCCACACTCATATCACACATGAGCACACCTCTCTCCCTCCCCCAGCCACAAACCCCACCGGGCTGAGACCGGCCGCACTCATGTCACCCATGAGCACATCCTTCTCCCTCCCCCAGCCACAAACCCCACCAGGCTGAGGCCGGCCACACTCATGTCATGCATGAGCACAGCCTTCCTCCTCCCTTCACCCCAAACCCTGCTGGGCTGAGGCCAGACACACTCATGTCCTGCATGAGCACGGCCTTCCTCCTCCCTTAGAGGTCTCCCTGCACCCCAAACCCTGCTGGGCTGAGGCCGGCCGCACTCATATCATGCATGAGCACAGCCTTCCTCCTCCCCTTACCCTAAATCCTTCCAGGCTGAGGCTGGATGTGCTCATGCCACCCATGAGCACATCCTTCTCCCCTCCCAGCCACAAACCCCATCAGGCTGAGACCGGCCACACTCATGCCACCCATGAGCACATCTTTCTCCCTCCCCCAGCCCCAAACCCCACCAGGCTGAGACCAGCTGCACTCATGTCATGCATGAGCACAGCCTTCCTCCTCCCCTTACCCTAAATCCTTCCAGGCTGAGGCTGGATGTGCTCATGCCACCCATGAGCACATCCTTCTCCCC
>NW_015091195.1:73847-74582 GCF_001431845.1 Calidris pugnax | reverse complement strand
CGGGGGGGGTCAGGATGCCACCCCCACTGCGGTGGGGAAGGGCCCAGGGAAACGTGGGACGGGGGGTGGTGGTGGCTCACCAGCATGGGGAAGGTGTATTTCTGGTCCTTCTCTTGCAGGAAGACGAGGACGTCCGCCATGAGCAGCACCAGGACATCTGGGAGGGGGGGGGAGGATGTTGAGACACTGGGGTGGTGGCACGTCCCACCTCGCAGAGCCCCCCTTCATCCCAAGGCTGCTCCCAAATTCATCCATGGAGGGTGACAGCCTCCTGGCACCCCTGGTCCCTGGCATCTCCACCTCCAGGTACCTCCACTCCCTTGGTATCCCCATCTCCTGGCACCCTGATACCCCACCATCGTCATGCCCAGGGACCCCCATCCTCTGGTCCCCCCCCTGGTCCCCTCATTCCCCCACCATCCCCAAAGGCAGGTCCCCTCATCCTCTGGCATCTTCCATCCCTTGGCACTGTGGTCCCTGGCAGCCCCGTCCTCAGGTACCTCCAACCCCCTGGTAGCCCCATCTCCTGGCACTCTGCTCTCCCAGCATCTCCATGTTCTGGTGCCCCAGCATCCCACAGCACCCTGGTTCCCCAGTATCTCCATCCCCTGGTCCCCCAGCATCCCCATCCCCTGGTCCACCAGTATTTCCATCCCCTGGTCCCCCCATCCCACAGTGCCCTGGTCCCCCCGCATCTCCATCCCCTGGTCCCCCCCTCTCCCCCCCCCCCGGTCC
>NW_015091195.1:72655-73719 GCF_001431845.1 Calidris pugnax | reverse complement strand
GACCCCCAACTCCCCCCAAAAATCACTTGCTCCCCCCCCAACTCACAGGCTGACCGTCTGCTGGATGAGCTTCATCCAGTTGTTGCGGTCGTCGCGGGAGGCGGCGTGGACCTCGTACATCTCCGGCGGTGGGGCACTGATGAGGAACATCCCCTTCTCCTGGTTGGCGATGTCCCTCACGATGAGGTTTTGCAGGGAGATCTGGTCACCCACTATCTCCATCCCCTGGTCTCCCACTATCTCCATCCCCTGGTCCCTGGGCATCCCCATCCCCTGCTCCTTCAACATCCCCATCCCCTGCTACTCCATCCCCCAGCACCCCAGTGTCCCCCAACACCCCGCTGTGTGTGTGTGTGTGTCCACCCCCCTCCACCACCACCCCAAACCCCACCTTTGAAGCGCCCGGCCCCCGTTTTCCAGAGCATGCAGCCGCTGTGGACCAGTTTGCGGCGCAGGAGCTCGTCTTTGCCGAAGACGCCGGTGCTGTTGTCCCAGCGGAGCTGCACCTTGGCCCTCCCGTCCACGCGCCGGTAGACGTCCCAGAGCCGCGCGTTCATCTCGTAGGTGTGCACCTCCTCGTTGATGGAGGAGATCAGCTCCTTCACCAGCTTCAGCGCCCGCGACAGGTCCGCCGAGTCCCCCTCGTTGTCTGCGACCAAGAAGGACACACACACACACAGGATGCCACCCCCACTGCGGTGGGGAAGGGCCCAGGGAAACGTGGGACGGGGGGTGGTGGTGGCTCACCAGCATGGGGAAGGTGTATTTCTGGTCCTTCTCTTGCAGGAAGACGAGGACGTCCGCCATGAGCAGCACCAGGACATCTGGGAGGGGGGGGGAGGATGTTGAGACACTGGGGTGGTGGCACGTCCCACCTCGCAGAGCCCCCCTTCATCCCAAGGCTGCTCCCAAATTCATCCATGGAGGGTGACAGCCTCCTGGCACCCCTGGTCCCTGGCATCTCCACCTCCAGGTACCTCCACTCCCTTGGTATCCCCATCTCCTGGCACCCTGATACCCCACCATCGTCATGCCCAGGGACCCCCATCCTCTGGTCCCCCCCC
>NW_015091195.1:70333-71642 GCF_001431845.1 Calidris pugnax | reverse complement strand
CCCCCTAGTCCCCCAGTATCTCCATCCCCTGGTCCCACAGCATCCCACAGCACTCTGGTCACCCACTATCTCCATCCCCTGGTCTCCCACTATCTCCATCCCCTGGTCCCTGGGCATCCCCATCCCCTGCTCCTTCAACATCCCCATCCCCTGCTACTCCATCCCCCAGCACCCCAGTGTCCCCCAACACCCCGCTGTGTGTGTGTGTGTGTCCACCCCCCTCCACCCAACACCCCAAACCCCACCTTTGAAGCGCCCGGCCCCCGTTTTCCAGAGCATGCAGCCGCTGTGGACCAGTTTGCGGCGCAGGAGCTCGTCTTTGCCGAAGACGCCGGTGCTGTTGTCCCAGCGGAGCTGCACCTTGGCCCTCCCGTCCACGCGCCGGTAGACGTCCCAGAGCCGCGCGTTCATCTCGTAGGTGTGCACCTCCTCGTTGATGGAGGAGATCAGCTCCTTCACCAGCTTCAGCGCCCGCGACAGGTCCGCCGAGTCCCCCTCGTTGTCTGCGACCAAGAAGGACACACACACACACACACACACACACAGGGTCAGGGTTTGTCCCGGTTTGAGGGAAAACCGGATCAATTTTGTCTTCTGTAGGCCTTTAGGCTTACAGGCCTGTAGGCCTTTAGGCCTTTTCTAACTCTCTGAAATTAACGGCGTATTGTGGAGAAAACTGGGCCTTCTCAGAGTGATCAGACCAACGTTTGTGCTCCGTGCCAGGGGATGGTGAGCAGAGAGGCCCTTGCTTATACTTATTGCTGTAACAACCAAGGGCAGCCAATTTTTTGTTATTTGCCCCTTAGAGGGTCGGAAACGGAAAAAACGTAGAGGGGTCACATCTGTGGGGAGGAACGGCCAGGACAGGTGACCCAAACCTGACCCACAGGGGTGTTCCATCCCATCTGCCCCACGCTCAGTGTAAAAGCTGAGGGATCAAAGGGTCAACTCTCTTCCTGCGATGGCCAACGTCCCAAGAGGACCCTGCTCATCTGCCTTTGATCCCCATCCGTGTGTTCCTGCCTCCAGAGCTGGAATCCTGCTCCTGTCCATCACCCAGTCCAGGCTGGGACTTCCCCAGTGCCTGCTGGTGACGGGACGGTCATACTGGGAGCTCGATACACTTTTGTATAAATGTTGTATCTATTTCATTATTTTCCTCTCTTTTATTTTAATATTATTTTTGATTAAAGCAGTTTAGTTCATTCTAAACTTTTCAATCTCCTTCTCTCTTCCTCTCCTCTTTCGGGTGGGGGGGAAGGGCCATCTGTTGGTTCGTTTGGGGCGATTTCGGCCAAAACCATGACAG
>NW_015091195.1:68684-69534 GCF_001431845.1 Calidris pugnax | reverse complement strand
CCCCTGGTCCCCTCATTCCCCCACCATCCCCAAAGGCAGGTCCCCTCATCCTCTGGCATCTTCCATCCCTTGGCACTGTGGTCCCTGGCAGCCCCGTCCTCAGGTACCTCCAACCCCCTGGTAGCCCCATCTCCTGGCACTCTGCTCTCCCAGCATCTCCATGTTCTGGTGCCCCAGCATCCCACAGCACCCTGGTTCTGGTCCCTCCATCCCACAGCACCCTGGTCGCCCAATATCTCCATCCCCTGGTCACCCAGTATCTCCATCCCCTGGTCCCCCAGCATCTCCATCCCCTGGTCCCTCAGAATCCCCATTTCCTGGTCCCCCAGTATCTCCATCCCCTGGTCACCCAGTATCTCCATCCCCTGGTCCCCCCATCCCACAGCCCCCTGGTCGCCCAGTATCTCCATCCCCTGCTCCCCCAGCATCTCCATCCTCTGGTCCCCCAGCATCCCACAGCACCCTGGTCTCCCACTGTCTCCATCCCCTGGTCCCCCAGTATCTCCATCACTTGGTCCACCCAACCTACAACACCCTGGTCCCCCGGGATCTCCATCCCCTGGTCCCCCAGGATCTCCATCCCCTGGTCCCTCAGCATCCCCATCCCCTGGTCCCTCAGCATCCCCATCCCCTGGTCCCCCTATCCCACAGCACCCTGGTCTCCCAGCATCCCACAGCACCCTGGTCACCCACTATCTCCATCCCCTGGTCTCCCACTATCTCCATCCCCTGGTCCCTGGGCATCCCCATCCCCTGCTCCTTCAACATCCCCATCCCCTGCTACTCCATCCCCCAGCACCCCAGTGTCCCCCAACACCCCGCTGTGTGTGTGGGTGTGTCCACCCCCCTC
>NW_015091195.1:62971-68560 GCF_001431845.1 Calidris pugnax | reverse complement strand
GTACCTTTGGAGTTCTTCAGGATGCGCTCGATGAGCACCGGGTACTTGGTGATCCTCTGCGTCACCAGCAGGATGCACTCGGGCACCCCGTGACGGCGCAGCAGCGGGGACCGCGTCATCCTCTGGCCAGATGGAGGTGGAGAAGAACAAGGAACCCCGTGAGCAGCTGCCCCCAACCCCCCAGGGCCCATAACCACGTTTAGAGGCATCGGGAAGAACCATACAATTGGGGAAACTGAGGCACGGAGAGATGGGGAGAAGAAAAGGGCACTCCATGAGAAGAAACCATCCCCTCCAGGGCCCATAACTACGTTAAGAGCATCAGGGAGAGCCACAGAGTTGGGGAAACTGAGGCACAGAGGGAGGGAGGGAAGAAAAGGGCACCCCGTGAGAAGAAACCATCCCCTCCAGGGCCCATAACTATGTTTAGGGCATCATGGAGACCCACAGAGTTGGGGAAACTAAGGCACAGATGGAGGGGGGAAAGAAAAGGGCACCCCGTGAGCAGCTGCCCCAAACCCCCCAGAGCCCATAACCACGTTTAGAGGCATCGGGAAGAACCACACAATTGGGGAAACTGAGGCACGGAGAGGAGCGGGAGAAGAACAGGGAATCCCATGAGAAGAAACCATCCCCTCCAGAGCCCATAACTATGTTAAGAACATCAGGGAGAGCCATAGAGTTGGGGGAAACTGAGGCACAGAGGGAGGGGGGAAAAGAAGAAGGTACCCCATGAGAAGAAACCATCCCCTCCAGGGCCCATAACTATGTTTAGGGCATCATGGAGACCCACAGAGTTGGGGAAACTAAGGCACAGATGGAGGGGGGAAAGAAAAGGGCACCCCGTGAGAAGAAACCATCCCCTCCAGGGCCCATAACTATGTTTAGGGCATCATGGAGACCCACAGAGTTGGGGAAACTAAGGCACAGATGGAGGGGGGAAAGAAAAGGGCACCCCGTGAGAAGAAACCATCCCCTCCAGGGCCCATAACTATGTTTAGGGCATCATGGAGACCCACAGAGTTGGGGAAACTAAGGCACAGATGGAGGGGGGAAAGAAAAGGGCACCCCGTGAGAAGAAACCATCCCCTCCAGGGCCCATAACTATGTTTAGGGCATCATGGAGACCCACAGAGTTGGGGAAACTAAGGCACAGATGGAGGGGGGAAAGAAAAGGGCACCCCGTGAGAAGAAACCATCCCCTCCAGGGCCCATAACTATGTTTAGGGCATCATGGAGACCCACAGAGTTGGGGAAACTAAGGCACAGATGGAGGGGGGAAAGAAAAGGGCACCCCGTGAGCAGCTGCCCCAAACCCCCCAGAGCCCATAACCACGTTTAGAGGCATCGGGAAGAACCATACAATTGGGGAAACTGAGGCACGGAGAGATGGGGAGAAGAAAAGGGCACTCCATGAGAAGAAACCATCCCCTCCAGGGCCCATAACTACGTTAAGAGCATCAGGGAGAGCCACAGAGTTGGGGAAACTGAGGCACAGAGGGAGGGGGGGAAAGAAGAGGGTACCCCGTGAGAAGAAACCATCCCCTCCAGGGCCCGTAACAATGTTTAGGGCATCATGGAGACCCACAGAGTTGGGGAAACTAAGGCACAGATGGAGGGGGGAAAGAAAAGGGCACCCCGTGAGCAGCTGCCCCAAACCCCCCAGAGCCCATAACCACGTTTAGAGGCATCGGGAAGAACCACACAATTGGGGAAACTGAGGCACGGAGAGGAGCGGGAGAAGAACAGGGCACCCTGTGAGCAGCAGCCACCCCCCCAGGGCCCATAACTATGTTAAAAGCATCTGGGAGGGCCACAGAGTTTGGGAAACTGAGGCACAGAGAGAGGGAGGGGGAAGAAAAGGGCACCACGTGAGAAGAAGCCATCCCCTCCAGGGCCCATAACTATGTTCAGGGCATCATGGAGACCACACAGTTGGGGAAACTGAGGCACGGAGAGGAGCGGGGGATGAAAAGGGCACCCCATGAGAAGCAGCCACCCCCCCAGGGTCCATAACTATGTTAAGAGCATCATGGAGACCACGCAGTTGGGGAAACTGAGGCACGGAGGGAAGAGGGGAAGCACAGGGCACCCCATGAGAAGCAACCACCCCCTCCAGAGCCCATAACTACGTTAAGAGCATCAGGGAGAGACACAGAGTTGGGGAAACTGAGGCACAGAGGGAGGGGGGGAAAGAAGAGGGTACCCCAAGGGCACCCCGTGAGCAGCTGCCCCAAACCCCCCAGAGCCCATAACCACGTTTAGAGGCATCGGGAAGAACCACACAATTGGGGAAACTGAGGCACGGAGAGGAGCGGGAGAAGAACAGGGCACCCTGTGAGCAGCAGCCACCCCCCCAGGGCCCATAACTATGTTAAAAGCATCTGGGAGGCAGCTGCCCCAAACCCCCCAGGGCCCATAACCACGTTTAGAGGCTTCGAGAAGAACCACACAATTGGGGAAACTGAGGCACAGAGAGGAGCGGGGGAAGAAAAGGGACCCCATGAGCAGTGACCACCCGCTCCAGAGCCCATAACTACGTTAAGAGCATCTGAGAGACCCATAAAGTTGGGGAAACTGAGGCACGGAGAGGAGCGGGGGATGAAAAGGGCACCCCATGAGAAGCAGCCACCCCCCCAGGGTCCATAACTATGTTAAGAGCATCATGGAGACCACGCAGTTGGGGAAACTGAGGCACGGAGGGAAGAGGGGAAGCACAGGGCACCCCATGAGAAGCAACCACCCCCTCCAGAGCCCATAACTACGTTAAGAGCATCAGGGAGAGACGCAGAGTTGGGGAAACTGAGGCACAGAGGGAGGGGGGGAAGCACGGGGCACCCTGTGAGCAGTGGCCACCCCCTCCAGAGCCCATAACTACGTTAAGAACATCAGGGAGAGACACAGAGTTGGGGAAACTGAGGCACAGAGGGAGGGGGGGGAAGCACGGGGCACCCCATGAGCAACAACCACCCCCCCAGGGCCCATAACTACATCAAGAGCATCTGGGAGAGCCACAGAGTTTGGGAAACTGAGGCACAGAGAGAGGGAGGGGGAAGAAAAGGGCACCACGTGAGAAGAAGCCATCCCCTCCAGGGCCCATAACTATGTTCAGGGCATCATGGAGACCACACAGTTGGGGAAACTGAGGCACGGAGAGGAGCGGGGGATGAAAAGGGCACCCCATGAGAAGCAGCCACCCCCCCAGGGTCCATAACTATGTTAAGAGCATCATGGAGACCACGCAGTTGGGGAAACTGAGGCACAGAGGGAAGAGGGGAAGCACAGGGCACCCCATGAGAAGCAACCACCCCCTCCAGAGCCCCTAACTACGTTAAGAACATCAGGGAGAGACGCAGAGTTGGGGAAACTGAGGCACAGAGGGAGGGGGGGAAGCACGGGGCACCCTGTGAGCAGTGGCCCATGAGAAGCAACCACCCCCTCCAGAGCCCCTAACTACGTTAAGAACATCAGGGAGAGACGCAGAGTTGGGGAAACTGAGGCACAGAGGGAGGGGGGGGAAGCACGGGGCACCCCATGAGCAACAACCACCCCCCCAGGGCCCATAACTACATCAAGAGCATCTGGGAGACAGAGGGAGGGAGGGGGAAGAAAAGGGCACCCCATGAGCAGCGGCCACCCCCCAGGGCCCATAACTACGTCAAGAACATCAGGGAGAGCCACAGAGTTGGGGAAACTGAGGCACAGAGAGAGGGAGGGGGAAGAAAAGGGCACCACGTGAGAAGAAAGCATCCCCCCAGGGCCCATAACTATGTCAAGAGCATCTGGGAGAGCCACAGATGGAGGGGGGGAAAGAAGAGGGTACCCCATGAGAAGAAACCATCCCCTCCAGGGCCCATAACTACGTTTAGGGCATCACGGAGACCACAGAGTTGGAGAAACTGAGGCACAGTGCCCCCCAGGGCACCCCATGAGAAGCAGCCACCCCCTCCAGAGCCCATAACTACATTAAGAACATCAGGAGAGCCACAGAGTTGGGGAAACTGAGGCATGGGGAGGAGGGGGAAGAGCACAGGGCACCCCATGAGCAGCCCCCCAACTCCCAGGTCCCATAACTACGTTAAGAACACCAGGGACAGGCACACAGTTGGGGAAACTGAGGCACGGAGTTGGCAGAGGGGTCTCCCAGCGGGGCACGAAGCCTCGAGGCTGCGGGTAGACCCCAACCCTCGTCTCTGGGGGTCACCCCCCGGGGGTGGGGGCTCACCCGGATGAACTGCTGGAAGCGCTTGTCGCGGGCGAGCAGCTCCTTGTACTCCTTGAGGGCTTTGGTGTGCTTGCTGCAGAACTCCGAGTAGGCCTTCTTCAGCTGCTCCGCGCTGGCACCCGAAAACTGTCCAAAAAGGGACATCAGCCAGCCCGTCCCAACCCCACATACACCCCCCATCACCCACTGGCTGTGGTGGCCCCACGCCGTCCCCCACCTGGTTGACCAGGATGTCCCCCAGGCGGTTGATGACGAAGTTCTTGTTGCTGTCCTGGGCCAGGGACTCCCTGCGTCGCTCCAGGAGCTGCGCCAGGAACCGCTGGTGGATCTGGCTCAGCTCGTCCAGGCAGGGGAAGATCTTCTGCACCGTGGCCGGGTCCAGCTGCAGGTCGTCCAGCATGGCCTTGCGGAACATGTCGGCCATGATCTTCAGCGTGCGGACGTGGTGGATCTCCGTCTGGATCAGCTCTGTGGTGGGGAGGGGGAGATGAGTGGGTGGGGGGACAAGAGGGGGGTCACCACCTGCTCGGAGCCCTGGGGACAGCACCTCAGCCCGTCCCCACCACCTCCAAGTGTCCCCCATCTCTTCACCCCCATCCCTGCAGCTCTGACCTGTCCATGTGTCCCCTACCCTGTCCCCACCAGTCCCATTTCTTCAGCCCCACGCCTCCATCTCTGAACCATCCTCATGTCCCCTACCTGTCCCCGTGTCCCCCCCCTGTCCCCGTGTCCCCCATCTCTTCATCCCTGTTCCTCCATCTCTGATTCACCCCCATGTCCCCTACCCTGTCCCTGTGTTCCCCACCTTGTCCCCACATCTCCCATCTCTTCATCCCCGTTCCTCCATCTCTGACCCATCCCTCTGTCCCCTTCCCTGTCCCTGTGTCCCCTCATCCCTGTGTCCTCCACCCTGTCCCCCCCACATCTCCCATCTCTTCATCCCTGTTCCTCCATTTCTGACCCATCCTTGTGTCCCCTACCCCGTCCCTATGTCCCCCATCCCTTCACCCCTGTTCCTGCATCTCTGACCTGCCCCGTGTCCCCTACCCTGTCCCCATGTCCCTCATCTCTCCTCGTTTCTCCATCTCTGACCCATCTTTGTGTCCCCTACCTGTCCCTGACCCCCCCATCCCTATGTCCCCTACCCTGTTCCAAGGTTCTTCATCTCTTCATCCCCATCCCTCCATCTCTGATCCACCCCCGTGTCCCCTACCCTGTCCCCATGTCCCTCATCTCTCCTCGTTTCTCCATCTCTGACCCATCTTTGTGTCCCCTACCTGTCCCTGACCCCCCCATCCCTATGTCCCCTACCCTGTTCCAAGGTTCTTCATCTCTTCATCCCCATCCCTCCATCTCTGATCCAC
>NW_015091195.1:57669-58618 GCF_001431845.1 Calidris pugnax | reverse complement strand
CAACATCTGCCCCCGATTGTTCCCGGCCCGGCCTTTTCCTCCGCTTTTTTCTTTCCTTGTTTGTTTTGTGGTTTGTTTTTTTTTTTCCCTGCTTTTTTCTTTTGTTTTTTCTCTGGTTTTTTTTTTTATTTTTTCTCTTCTTTTTGCCCCCTTTTCTTGCTTTCCTTTCTTTCCTCCCCTTCTTTCTGCTTCCTTTTTTTGTCTTTTTTCTTTATTTTTGTTGCCTTTTCTCTTCTTTTTTTCCTTTTCTCTTTACTTTCCTTTTGATTTCGCTCCTTTTTTATTCTGCTTTCCTTTTTTTCTTTTTTTTTTTTGGCCTTCCCCCCTTTTTGTTTTGGTTTTTTTATTTTTTATTTTTGCATCCTTTTCTCTTTTTCTTTTTTTCCTTTTCTCTTTACTTTCCTCTTTTGCTCTTCTTTTATTCTGCTTTCCTTTTTTTCTTTTTTTTATCGCCTTCCCCCCTTTTTGTTTTGTTTTGTTTTTTATTTTTGCTTCCTTTTCTCTTCTTTTTTTTCCTTTCTCTTTTTCTTTTTTTCCTTTTCTCTTTCCTTTCTCTTTTGCTCTTATTTTATTCTGTTTCCCTTTTTCCTTTTTTTTTTTTTGCCTTCCCCCCTTTTTGTTTTGGTTTTTTTATTTTTATTTTTGCTTCCTTTTCCTCCGCTTTTTCTTTTTCTCTTTTCCTACGCTTTTTTCCTTTTCTTCCACTTTTTCTTCCTTTTCCTCCCCTTTTCTTTCATTTTCCTCCGCGCTTTTTTTTTTCTTTTTTTTTTTTCCCTTTTTTCTTTTCTTTTTCTAATTTGTCAGTTTTTTTGTTTTGTTTTTTGGGTTGTTTTTTTTTGGTTTTTTCGTTGTTTTGGGGTTTTTCTGGTTTGTTTTTTTTTTTCTCCCTCTTGTTTTGTCCCGACCGCGTTCCCCCCCCCGCCGGGACCCCGCTGGGCGCCGGCAGCGC
>NW_015091195.1:52284-54848 GCF_001431845.1 Calidris pugnax | reverse complement strand
CTGTCCCATTTTTGTCCCAACCAGAGCAAATCGATGCCGGCCCCGCTTCCCACCGGCTTTTTTGGGGGGACACAAAAAAAGCCACTTTCCCATCCAGGTTCCCAGCCCTGGAAAGTGGGGAAAAAAGTGATATTTGGGGAAAAAAAATAGCTTTTTTTCCCCTTAAAATGCCAGCTCGGTGGAGGCCCCGGGGGTTGAACCTCGCCCGGGTTGAACATTAACTCCTGCCCGGGAGAAGCCGGGATTTATCGGATTTATCCCGCTCCCCGCCAGAGATAACGCTCCCCGGGTTGCCAGGAGACCGGGGAGGGGGGGGAGGGAGGTTTTTGGGGGGGGACCTGGTCCCCAAGTGTCACCCCCCACCCCCAGGGGGCAAAGCCACTCACCCCCTCTGGGGGGAAAATAATTTAAAGGAAGAAATGTCCCTTTTCCGGGCGTTTCCGAGCCCGGTGACACTCGATGGTGGCCCAAGGGGACGGGGACACGTGGGGCCACCGGGAGTGACACCGGGTGTCATGGCCCCAAAAGGCACCGGATGGGGCCGGGAGGTGCCACCCCTCTCCCGCGGCAGAGATGCCCCCCCGCAAAAACCCGCTGCCACGGCCAAGGAAACGGCTCCGGCCCCGCAAATCCCTGCGGAAATGGGGTGGGGTGAGCACACGTAGGGTGGGGGTGCGCCCACGGAGGTGGGGGTGTGACCCCAAAGGCAGGGATGTGACTCCAAAGGGATGAGGAGAAGTTGGGATGTGACCCCCAAAGTCAGGGATGCGACCCCCAAAGGCAGGGATGTGACCCCAAAGGGGTGAGAAGTTGGGATTCGACCCCAAAGGGATGAGGAGGAGCTGGGATGTGACCCCAAAGTCAGGGATGGGTCCCTGAAGGGATGAGGAGAAGTTGGGATGTGACCCCAAAGGGATGAGGAGGAGCTGGGATGTGACCCCAAAGGCAGGGATTGGCCCCCAAAAGGATGAGGAGAAGTTGGGATGTGCCCCCAAAGGCAGGGATGTGACCCCAAAAGGATGAGAAGCTGGGATGTGGCTCCAAAGGGAGGAGGAGATGCTGGGATGTGACCCCGAAGGGATGAGAATTTGGGATGTGACCCCCAAGTCAGGGATGGGCTCCCAAAGGGATGAGAAGTTGGGATACGACCCCAAAATCAGGGATGTGACTCCGAAGGGATGAGGAGAAGCTGGGACGTGACCCCAAAATCAGGGATGTGACTCTGAAGGGATGAGAAGTTGGGATGTGACCCCAAAAGCAGGGATGTGACTCTGAAGGGATGAGGAGAAGTTGGCATGTGACCCCAAAAGCAGGGATGCGACCCCAAAGGGATGAGGAGAAGTCGGGATGTGACTCTGAAGGGATGAGAAGTCGGGATGGGCCCCCAAGGTCAAGGATGGGCTCCCAAAAGGATGAGGAGAAGTTGGGATGTGACCCCAAAAGCAGGGATGTGACTCTGAAGGGATGAGAAGTTGGGATGTGACCCCAAAGTCAGGGATGCGACCCCCAAAGGGATGAGGAGAAGTTGGGATGCACCCCTGGAGGCAGGGATGTGACCCCAAAGGCAGGGATGGGCTCCCAAAGGGATGAGGAGAAGTTGGGACACGACCCCAAAGTCAGGGATGTGACCCCAAAGGGATGAGGAGAAGTTGGGATGTGACCCTGAAGGGATGAGAATTTGGGATGTGACCCCAAAGTCAGGGATGTGACTCTGAAGGGATGAGGAGAAGTTGGGATGTGACCCCAAAGGCAGGGATGTGACCCCAAAAGGATGAGAAGCTGGGATGTGGCTCCAAAGGGAGGAGGAGATGCTGGGATGTGACCCCGAAGGGATGAGAATTTGGGATGTGACCCCAAAGTCAGGGATGTGACTCTGAAGGGATGAGGAGAAGTTGGGATGTGACCCTGAAGGGATGAGAATTTGGGATGTGACCCCAAAGTCAGGGATGTGACTCTGAAGGGATGAGGAGAAGTTGGGATGTGACCCTGAAGGGATGAGAATTTGGGATGTGACCCCAAAGTCAGGGATGTGACTCTGAAGGGATGAGGAGAAGTTGGGATGTGACCCTGAAGGGATGAGAATTTGGGATGTGACCCCAAAGTCAGGGATGTGACTCTGAAGGGATGAGGAGAAGTTGGGATGTGACCCCAAAGGCAGGGATGTGACCCCAAAAGGATGAGAAGCTGGGATGTGGCTCCAAAGGGAGGAGGAGAAGCTGGGATGTGACTCTGAAGGGATGAGAAGTCGGGATGGGCCCCCAAGGTCAGGGATGGGCTCCCAAAAGGATGAGGAGAAGTTGGGATGTGACCCCAAAGGGATGAGGAGAAGTCGGGATGGGCCCCCAAGGTCGGGGCTGGGCCCCCCCACGATGCTCCGGGGGGAAGAGGCACCATCAGGAAAACACCCCCAGGCCCGGTCGGCTGGGCCCCAGGTGGCCACGCGGCCATCAGCCCCACACGGGCTCCTTCCTGGGCGGGGGCCCCGGCCGGGTGTTAATTAAACAGCGGGTCCAAAAGCAGAACCGAGCCCTTGACGAGGCGGCACCGAGCCCCCCCGGGGGGGG
>NW_015091195.1:49602-49850 GCF_001431845.1 Calidris pugnax | reverse complement strand
GGGGGGGAAAGGGAACGTCCGCGGTTCTTTCCTTACCTTCGTCTTCCCCGTCATCCTCCTGATGAAGCTGAGGGTCCTGCCCAGGGGGGTCTCTTCCCAATTGTGGTTCCCCTCCTCCCCCTCCAGCTGCCCCCAGCTCCTGGCGCCTCCCAAAAAGCTGCTGCGGGAGATGATGGAAGATCCCGCTCGGACAATCCCCCTCTGTCCTCGGCAAACAGGGAGGAGCGAAACCCGCAGCCTCGGCCCCC
>NW_015091195.1:44508-48800 GCF_001431845.1 Calidris pugnax | reverse complement strand
TGCTACGGGTGTAGAAACACCCCCCCCCAACCTTTTCCTGGGCCCTGGCTCCTTGGGGACACCCCCAAAGGGGACAAGCCACCCCCCCTGATCCCAACCATCCTTGGGGACACGGTGGGGGGGACACTGCTGTGGGGTGCGGGGTCCAGGCAGCACTATCCTTTTTTGGGGGGGGTGTTTAGGGGTCAGCCTGACCCCCCCTTCCCCCCAACCTTCTCCTTCTGTGTCCCCATCCTCCCTGTCCTCGCTTGTCCCCCCCCGTGGGGCTCCCGGCCAGTCCCGGGAGCGATGACAACCTCCCTAATGAGGATGGGAATGGGCTGTGACAGGCCTTGGGGACAGGGGTGGCCCCGTGCCCTGCCAGGATGGGGGGGGGGGACGTGATGGCCCCCCCAGGACACGGAGAGGGGGACACCATCCCCTCCAGCCTGTCAATCCCTGGCGGTTTGTTCCTGTTGGGATTGAGTGAATTGTGTCAGGTCTCAGCCTGACCCCGTCGGGGCTCAGCCGTCCCGTCCCCACGAGCTATTAAAAAAAAAAAAAATATCCCTAATTTGGGCCAATATTTAATCTATAAATCTCCCCTCGGGGCTCTCCGGGCTCTGAGCTGCCTTAGTCACACCCCGGCCCTGTGTCTGGGGGGGTGTGTTTTCCCCCCCCCAACAACTCACCCATTGACCAGGCTCAGTTGGGAGGCGAAGGGGATTATTTCTGCAACTGTAAAAGAAAAATGAATTAAAAAAGGGGAGGGAGGAGGCGGCTTTTTGGGTGGTAAAACCCCTGGTCCCTCGCTGCCGCGGGGGGAGGCCGAGGAATAATTAACTTTGGCGGCAGCGCCATCGATTTTGGGTCGTTATTAGGGAGGTCGGAGCAGGGATGGGGATAGAGGGGGGGGATGCGGGGTCCCCCCGGGGGAGAAGTGGGGGCGGGGGGGACATGTGGGTGCCACCACTCACCGTCTGGGTCGGGGAAGCTGTCGATGACGCTGAGAGACACCGATTTGGAGAGGCCGCGGCCGCCGGCGCCGAACCCCGGCAGCGCCCGAGCATCCTCCTGCCGGCGGTGACACCGGGGCTGGCACCGGGGCTGGCACCGGCTCCGGTCCCTGCCACCCCCCACCCACCCTTCGGGAGATGCCAGTCCCCAGGATGGTGCCAGGTGGTCCCCAAGCTCGTAGCCCGGTTATTTTCCCCTCCCTGACATTGATCCCCCAAAAATAAAGCTGCTCCCAGAGGATAACGCAGCTCGAGCAGGAGCTTCCCGGGCCCAGGAGGGTGGCAAAGCCACCCAGGATGGGGCTTTCCTGAGGAACCCATCATGATGGCCTCTCCTAGGGTCCCTGACCCGCATCTGGATGACGGTAAAGCCACCCAGGATGGTGACAAAGCCTCCCAGGATGGGGTTTCTGCAAGGAACCCATCATGATCCCACAATCCCGGGGTCCCCGACCCTCACCCAGATGATGGCAAAGCCACCCAGGATGGGGTTTTTGTAAGGAACCCATCATGATGCCCTCTATCAGGGATGCCAACCCTCACCTGGATGGTGCCAAAGTCACCCAGGATGGGGTTTTCCTGAAGACCCATCATGATCTTGGGGTCCCTGACTCTCACCCAGTCCCAGGATGGTGGCAAAGCCACCCAGGATGGGGTTTTCTTGAGGAACCCATCATGATCCCCCCCTCCCAAGGTCCCCAACCCTCACCCAGCTGATGGTAAAGCCACCCAGGATGGGGTTTCTGCAAGGAACCCACCATGATCCCCCCTGCCAGGGTCCCCGACCCTCACCCAGATGATGGCAAAGCCACCCAGGGTGGGGTTTTCCCCAGGAACCCATCATGATCCCCCTTCCCAGGGTCCCCAACCCTCACCCAGATGATGGCAAAGCCACCCAGGATGGGGTTTCTGCAAGGACCCCATCATGATCCCCCTTCCCAAGGTCCCCAACCCTCACCCAGATGATGGCAAAGCCACCCAGGATGGGGTTTTCCTGAGGAACCCATCATGATCCCCCTTCTCAAGGTCCCCAACCCTCACCCAGATGATGAAAGCCACCCAGGATGGGGCTTTCCCGGGGGACCCATCATGATGCCCTCTACCAGGGTCCCCAACTCTCATCTGGATGGTGGCAAAGTCACTCGGGGGACAGGGGACAGGTCCCCCCCTACCTGAGGTGGTCGTAGCCGGGGACCCCCCGCAGCTCCTTGCCCGGCTCCCAGCTGTGTCGACGAAAGGGGTCCCGGCAGCGGATGGAGGCGCGGAGGAGGCAGGTTCTCCTTAAAGGCACCCCGGGGAAGATGGGGCTTTCCTGGGGACCCATCATGATGGCCTCTCCTGGGGTTCCTGACCCTCATCTGGATGATGGTAAAGCCACCCAGGATGGTGGCAAAGCCACCCAGGATGGGGCTTTCCTGAGGAACCCATCGTGATGGCCTCTCCTAGGGTCCCTGACCCGCATCTGGATGATGGTAAAGCCACCCAGGATGGGGTTTCTGCAAGGAACCCACCATGATCCCCCCTGCCAGGGTCCCCGACCCTCACCCAGATGATGGCAAAGCCACCCAGGATGGGGTTTTTGTAAGGAACCCATCATGATGCCCTCTATCAGGGATGCCAACCCTCACCTGGATGGTGCCAAAGTCACCCAGGATGGGGTTTTCCTGAAGACCCATCATGATCTTGGGGTCCCTGACTCTCACCCAGTCCCAGGATGGTGGCAAAGCCACCCAGGATGGGGTTTTCTTGAGGAACCCATCATGATCCCCCCCTCCCAAGGTCCCCAACCCTCACCCAGCTGATGGTAAAGCCACCCAGGATGGTGGCAAAGCCACCCAGGATGGGGTTTTCTTGAGGAACCCATCATGATCCCACAATCCCGGGGTCCCCGACCCTCACCCAGATGATGAAAGCCACCCAGGATGGGGCTTTCCCGGGGGACCCATCATGATGCCCTCTACCAGGGTCCCCAACCCTCATCTGGATGACAGTAAAGCCACCCAGGATGGTGGCAAAGCCACCCAGGATGGGGTTTCTGCAAGGACCCCATCATGATCCCCCTTCCCAAGGTCCCCAACCCTCACCCAGATGATGGCAAAGCCATCCAGGATGGGGCTTTCCTGGGGACCCATCATGATGGCCTCTCCTGGGGTTCCTGACCCTCATCTGGATGATGGTAAAGCCACCCAGGATGGTGGCAAAGCCACCCAGGATGGGGCCTTCCTGGGGCCCCATCATGATGTTGGGGTCTCCAACCCTCAGCCAGTCCCAGGATGGTGGCAAAGCCACGCAGGATGGGGTTTTCCTGAGGAACCCATCATGATGCCCTCTACCAGCGTCCCCAACCCTCACCTCTGAGGAACCCATCATGATGCCCTCTACCAGGGACTCCAACCCTCACCCAGATGATGGTAAAGCCACCCAGGATGGTGGCAAAGCCACCCAGGATGGGGTTTTCTTGAGGAACCCATCATGATCCCCCCACTCCTGAGGTCCCCAACCTTCACCCAAGCTCAGTCCCTGAATCCATCCCCTGGAGCTGGGATGAGAGCGGCTCCTCGCCAGTCTCAGAGCTGGAAGGGGGGGGGAATCAATCAGTGAGGGGGTCCCATCTCCCCCAGGGTGACTCCACAGGGGTGCAGCCCGTCCACCAGGATGGTGGCAAAGCCACCCAGGATGGGGCCTTCCTGGGGCCCCATCATGATGTTGGGGTCTCCAACCCTCAGCCAGTCCCAGGATGGTGGCAAAGCCACGCACTGGGGAGAGGATGCTCCGGGGGCTTTGTAGTCACTTCAGGGACCTGGTGGCATCTGGTCAGGATGGGACCTGGGGAGGTGGCAGGGTGGGATCCAACCCTCACCTGGATGGTGGCAAAGCCACCCAGGATGGGGTTTTCTTGAGGAACCCATCATGATCCCCCCACTCCTGAGGTCCCCAACCTTCACCCAAGCTCAGTCCCTGAATCCATCCCCTGGAGCTGGGTGACAGGACACCCTGGGGAGGAGGAAGAGGAGGAAGAGGAGGGCTCCTACCTGCGCCCGCTGCACGTCGGCCTCATCCTCCTCCTCATCCTGGGACATCAGGGACTCCAGGTCGTCGTTGCTGTGGAGGAGGGGGGCTCTGCGGGGGTCCCGCCGGTACCCCCCCAGCCTGTCCAACTGCTCCGCACTGGAGTCGAGCTCCTCGGTGCTCAGCCCTTTGAGACTCACGCTGCCACGGGGGACAGGGGGACCCTGAGCTGGGTTTGGGGGGGGGGGGACACACACCCCCACACCCCCACCCCACCACCACCACCCC
>NW_015091195.1:42436-43076 GCF_001431845.1 Calidris pugnax | reverse complement strand
CCACAACCCCCCCCCAAAAAAAAAAATCCCCACACCAATGGGTTGTGCCGATGCCTGGAGCATCCCCTGGGGCTGGAGCATCCCCTGGGGTTGGACCATCCTCCCCCCGGCCCCCACTCACCCCACTGCTCCCCAGCCCCGTGGGCAGCTCTCCCCTCTCCCCTTTTCCCCCCCCACCCCCCCAGGCCAGCCCCACTGGGGACAGGGAGGGAAATGGGATGAGCTCAGCCTCTTTCCTGTTTTCACATTCCCAGCCCAGTCAGCTGATAAAAAAACTACACTTTTCCTCCGCATCTGCCCATCAGCTGCCCAGTTTGGGAGCTGGGAGAGCTGAGCGGCTTCGCTGGAGATGCAGAAGAATAAATAAACAGAAGAGTAAATAAATAAACAGAAGAATAAATAAATAAACAGCCGTAAATAAAGAGTCACCCATCGCTCGGTGGCACTTGGGGCACCCATCAGCACGGCTCTGCCCAAAGAGCTGGTGATTTCTGGGCTCCCAGGCTGGGAGGGGGTCCCCCCCCAGCCTGTCCAACTGCTCCGCGCTGGAGTCGAGCTCCTCGGTGCTCAGCCCTTTGAGACTCACGCTGCCCCGGGGGACAGGGGGACCCTGAGCTGGGTTTGGGGGGGGGGGACACAC
>NW_015091195.1:37787-40919 GCF_001431845.1 Calidris pugnax | reverse complement strand
CAGCCCAGTCAGCTGATAAAAAAACTACACTTTTCCTCCGCATCTGCCCATCAGCTGCCCAGTTTGGGAGCTGGGAGAGCTGAGCGGCTTCGCTGGAGATGCAGAAGAATAAATAAACAGAAGAGTAAATAAATAAACAGAAGAATAAATAAATAAACAGCCGTAAATAAAGAGTCACCCATCGCTCGGTGGCACTTGGGGCACCCATCAGCACGGCTCTGCCCAAAGAGCTGGTGATTTCTGGGCTCCCAGGCTGGGAGGGGTGTCAGTGCCCAAAAAAGCCACCTGGATGCCCAGGATCTTCCCGCTTTAGTGCCAGAAAAATCAGAATTTCGGGGCACAAACCCGACCTCCTGAGGAGGACAAGGGATGGGGAGCATCAGGGCTGAGGAGCATCACCCAGAAGTAACCTCGAGCCCATGGGTGACCCTCCAGCCCCAGCAGACCCTGCCATGGCTTGTCCCCTCTCTAGTTGTCCCCCCCCCCAGCACCCCGGGGTGCACCCCAAAAAGTCAAACCAGCCCCATTTGCCACCCGTTGGCACCGGGGACACCGGCAGCAGCTCCCGTGCCCGGATGCCTCGGTGAGAGATGGGCTCCTCGGGCCAGGGGCCACCAACTCGCCAAACGCCAGTCACCGAGGTGGCCTCAGGGTCCATGTTTGTATTTCAAACCCCCCAAAAATGTCCTGGAGAGCAGTGAGGAGGCCGGGGACCACGTTACTCACCAGGATGTCCCCACCCAGCCCCTCTGCTCCAAGCTGAGAACGGACAACATTCATCACTGGAGTGGATGGATAAGGGTTAGGACCATCCTTGGCTCCTCCAGCCCCACCGATCCCTGCTGAGAACGGCCAACACTCATCACTGGAGTGGATGGATAAGGGTTAGGACCATCCTTGGCTCCTCCAGCCCCACCGATCCCTGCTGAGAACGGCCAACACTCATCACTGGAGTGGATGGATAAGGAAGGGGATCACAATGAGCTCCTCCATCCCCACCACTCCATGCTGAGAACGGCCAACACTCATCACTGGAGTGGATGGATAAGGATGGAGACTGCCCTGGTCACCTCCAACCCCTCTGATCCATGCAGAGAATGGACAACACTCATCACTGGAGTGGATGGATAAGGAAGGGGATCTCTCTGAGCTCCTCCAACCCCTCTGCCTCATGCTGACAACAGCCAACACTCATCACTGGAGTGGATGGAAAAGGAAGGGGACCTCCCTGGGCTCCTCCAGCCCCACCACTCCGTGCTGAGAACGGCCAACACTCATCACTGCAGTGGATGGAGAAGGGTTGGGACCACCCTGGGCTCCTCCAACCCCACCACTCCCTGCTGAGAACGGCCAACACTCATCACTGGAGTGGATGGATGAGGAAGGGGATCACCCTGGGCTCCTCCAGCCCCACTGCTCCATGCTGAGAACAGCCAACACTCATCACTGGAGTGGATGGATAAGGAAGGGAATCACCCTGGGCTCCTCCAGCCCCACCACTCCGTGCTGAGAACGGCCAACACTCATCACTGCAGTGGATGGAGAAGGGTTGGGACCACCCTGGGCTCCTCCAACCCCACCACTCCCTGCTGAGAACGGCCAACACTCATCACTGGAGTGGATGGATGAGGAAGGGGATCACCCTGGGCTCCTCCAGCCCCACTGCTCCATGCTGAGAACAGCCAACACTCATCACTGGAGTGGATGGATAAGGAAGGGAATCACCCTGAGCTCCTCCAGCCCCACCACTCCGTGCTGAGAATGGCCAACGCTCATCACTGGAGTGGATGGATAAGGGTTGGGACCATCCTGAGCTCCTCCAGCCCCACTGCTCTGCTGAGAACAGCCAACACTCATCACTGGAGTGGATGGATGAGGGTTGGGACCACCCTGGGCTCCTCCAGCCCCACCCCGGGCCCTGGGCCCGTGTCCCCAGCCACCCCGGGTGCCAGGCCGTCGGGCTGGCAGCGGGTGCCACAGCCCAACCCCTCCTTCCAGCACTTTGGACCCAGCAGGAGCAGCCAGTGCCAGGTCATGGCTCCCCGGGACGAAGCCACGTGTTCCTCCTCAAAGCCACCCCATCCCCAGCCCACGAGGTGGGGGAAAAGGGGGGTCCATCCTCTGCCGAGCCCCCAGGGGAGCATCCAGGGGGGGGTGAACACCCCCCCTGCAACGGGGCAGGACGTGGGTGTCAGCACCTTGTCCCCAATTTGTCCCCAAGCCCGGATTCCCCGGTGAGGATTAAATGCTGGCCACTGGCTTCCTGCGTGGCTGGAGGATGCTGGTGTGGGCCACCGGGGAAACTGAGGACCAGGGGGACCACTGACCAGCTTGGGGGGGTCACCATCTTTAGGTCAGACCCCCCCCCTGCAACGGGGCAGGACGTGGGTGTCAGCACCTTGTCCCCAATTTGTCCCCAAGCCCGGATTCCCCGGTGAGGATTAAATGCTGGCCACTGGCTTCCTGCGTGGCTGGAGGATGCTGGTGTGGGCCACCGGGGAAACTGAGGACCAGGGGGACCACTGACCAGCTCGGGGGTCACCATCTTTAGGTCAGATCCCCCTCTGCAACGGGGCAGGACGTGGGTGGCAGCACTTTGTCCCCAATTTGTCCCCGAGCAGGGGATTAAACGCCGGCCACCGGCTTCCTGGGTGGCTGGAGGATGCTGGTGTGGGCCACCGGGGAAAACGAGGACCAGGGGGACCAGTGACCAGTTTGGGGGTCACCACCTTTAGGTCAGACCCCCCCCAGCACCGGGGAGGGAGCGTGGAAGGGGGGACCCAGACGCCCTGTGTGTGTCCCCCCCCCCCAAATCCCATGGGTGCAGGGCAGGGGGAGGTGGGACAAAGCGGTGGGTGCTGCAGGACCCACGAGTGGGGCTGGTGGCCCAAGTGACCCCCCCCAAGTCACCCCTCGGGGTGACAGGGACCTACCTGTCGGGGATGGGGGGTCCCCGGTGGGTCCTGGCGGCGATGCCCGGGGGGGTACCAGCCCGGTGCCCGGCTCCCAACCTCCTCCTCCTCCTCCTCCTCCTCTTCCTCCCCTCCCTCCTGCCTCTTTCACACACAAAATAAACCAGGAACCACTCGGCAAATCAGATCCTTCTCCCTGTTAACCCTTTGCCCTGCGCCG
>NW_015091195.1:37202-37749 GCF_001431845.1 Calidris pugnax | reverse complement strand
GTGGCCGCACTTTGTCCCCAATTTGTCCCCGAGCAGGGGATTAAACGCCGGCCACCGGCTTCCTGGGTGGCTGGAGGATGCTGGTGTGGGCCACCGGGGAAAACGAGGACCAGGGGGACCAGTGACCAGTTTGGGGGTCACCACCTTTAGGTCAGACCCCCCCCAGCACCGGGGAGGGAGCGTGGAAGGGGGGACCCAGACGCCCTGTGTGTGTCCCCCCCCCCCAAATCCCATGGGTGCAGGGCAGGGGGAGGTGGGACAAAGCGGTGGGTGCTGCAGGACCCACGAGTGGGGCTGGTGGCCCAAGTGACCCCCCCCAAGTCACCCCTCGGGGTGACAGGGACCTACCTGTCGGGGATGGGGGGTCCCCGGTGGGTCCTGGCGGCGATGCCCGGGGGGGTACCAGCCCGGTGCCCGGCTCCCAACCTCCTCCTCCTCCTCCTCCTCCTCTTCCTCCCCTCCCTCCTGCCTCTTTCACACACAAAATAAACCAGGAACCACTCGGCAAATCAGATCCTTCTCCCTGTTAACCCTTTGCCCTGCGCCG
>NW_015091195.1:35663-36911 GCF_001431845.1 Calidris pugnax | reverse complement strand
GGGAAAAAAAAACCAAAAAAAAAGCACCACCACCGGGAAACGAGGCGAAGGGGGAATTAATTAACCCTTCCCCCACCTGGGGAGCCTTTAATTCCCCCCCCCCAACGTCTGCCAGGAGGGACCCGTGAGGTCCCAAAACTCCCACAAGGGCCTAAAAGCTCCTGCAAAGTCCCAAAAACTCCCACAATGTCCCAAAAGCTCCCCCAAAGTCCCAAAAGCTCCCCCAAGGTCCCAAAAGCTCCCCCAAGGTCCCAAAAGCTCCCAAAAGCTCCTGCAGCTTTTGCTGGAGGTGTCCCCACTGTCACACCAAGGGGGGTGTCACACGGGGGGGGGTGCCCACACCAAGGGGGTGGTCACACCAAGGGGATGGTCACACCAAGGGGGGTGTCACACCAGGGGGGGGTGTCACACCACGGGCCGGCTCCACAGGACAAAAAATAAACAAGAAAAATAAATCCACACCCTCTGGAAACATTCCCAGAGTGTGTGTCCCCCCCCCCGTGCCCCCCCTCCCAGCCCTGGCACCTCCACGGGATATTCCCCAGGGCTGGAAATTTGGCCCTGGAGGGAAGGTGTTTGTTTAAAAGGCTGAGGGTGGCACCGGGGAACCTTTGGGTGGCTTCGGGGAGAGCGGTGCCAGGAGGTGACACCTCCCGGAGCTGGCACGGCCGGGAGGTGCCCAAAAACCTCCCCAGTGTTGGGATTTTGTTGTGTTTTTTTTTTCCTGAATCCATCGGGATTTTAGTCGGAGCGGTATCCCAGGCTCGGGACTGGGGGGATGAGCCCGTCCCCAGTTCACCCACTGGTTTTGGGGCTGCCCCCGGGGCTCAGCAGCCCTTGGGGTTCCCAGGTCCCGCAGGTGGGAAGGACCCGAGACCCCAAAAATGTGGAATATTATAAATATTCCCAAGGGTTTCCTGGATTTGGCCCCTCTCCGGGGAGCAGCGGGACTGGGGGGGCACTGGTGCCCCAGTATAAACGCTACTGGTCCAGTTCACAGCTCTGAAACTCACCCATTAACACACCAACATCCCCTGTGTCCCTCACCAGTATCCCCAGTGCCAGCACAACCCCAGGCTGGAAGAAAAGCCCTGATATCAGGGACACAGCCCCCCAAAAACCTCCTTTTTGCCCCAACCTCCCATCAACCCCTCCCCGCCCCCCCCTCAAAAACCCAAACGGGAGCGCTGCTGGTTAACTGGTAAGGCTGGTAACCCGGTAAGGCTGGTAACCTGGTAATACTGGTAA
>NW_015091195.1:35200-35433 GCF_001431845.1 Calidris pugnax | reverse complement strand
ACCACCTCCCCGCCCCCCCCTCAAAAACCCAAACGGGAGCGCTGCTGGTTAACTGGTAAGGCTGGTAACCCGGTAAGGCTGGTAACCTGGTAATACTGGTAAAGGCACCCCCCCATCTCACCCGGAGAGCGCTGCCAAAAATCAAGTAGGATCCTTCCTGGAGAGGGGGGGGGGGCAGCTTTTACCTCTCACCCCAGTGGAGGAAAACTCCCCCACCAGCACATCCCAGTCCG
>NW_015091195.1:23680-35190 GCF_001431845.1 Calidris pugnax | reverse complement strand
CCCGTGCCACCACCTTCTCTGGAGAAAAAGCCCAAATTCATGCCCGACCCCCAGCCACGGGCGTGATTTATTTGTGGTGCCCAAGAGAAACCTTCTACCCCTGCTCTCTCCAAGTGGGAGAAGAGGCTCCATCCCCTCGGAAAAGAGGGAAATGAACCCAGAAAAAGCCATTTCTGCTCCTCCCGTGTCCCCTCTGCTCTCCCTCTTCCATTTATGTCGCCGATGGAGTGATGCACTGATTTATTTCCTGGGCTGGATGCCCTTCAGCCTCCTCCAGGCGCCTCCCGCCCCATAAAAGAAAACCCAGTTTCTTTCCTGGTGTTTGTTTTGTTACGAAGCCTCCGGTTCCTCGACACACCTCGGCAGAGCAACCAGGAAAAAAAAAAATAAATAATAAAAAAAAGAGAATAACCCAAGCCCAACCAAGCAGGGGCAGCAATTAACTGCTCAATGAAATCACCGAAACACAATGGGGCTTCCTGTTCTGCACCTGAATGTGCAGACAAAGGGGTTCTCCTGGGGGCTTTTGGGTGGGTTTTCTTCTTTTTTTTTTTAACATTTTTTTTTTTTTTTGAAGGGAGAAGGCCGTTGAGGTGACGAAGGGGCTGCCAAAAGCTGTGGCTCCTGGCCCTGCTGGCGAGGGAGCCGGCACTGGGGCTCCTGGTGCTGGTTCTGGGCTGGGGTTAAAGGTTCTGGAGGGGCTCAAAATGCAAAATGGGGGTCCCCGAGACAGGAAAAGGTGCACAGAGGCCTCCAGTTTGCCACAGAACCACCTGGGACCCTCCAACAGCCTCATCAGAACCCCCCAGGACCCTCCCAGAGCCCCCCAGGCCCTCCCAATACCCCCAAAAACACTCCCAGATCTGCTCCAGTGTCCTCCAAACCCCTCAAGAACCCTCCAGGTGCCCCTGGTGTGTCCTCAGAGCCCCCCATGAGCATCCAGAACACCCAAAGACCATCCCAGAACCCTCCAGTAACCCTTCTGAGCACCCAAGTACACTCCAAAACTCTTGAGGACCTCCCAAGAGCTTCTCAAGACCCTCTTGGTGCCACCTGTACCCACCCAGTACCTGTGAGAACCCTCCCCGTGCCCCAAGAGCCCTCCGAGATCCCCCCAGTACCCTCCCAGAAGCCCCCCCAGATTGTATGTTTGTGTTAAATCAAAATATTCTTGGGGGGTGTGTGTGTCTTTTCCCATCAACTCTTCACTGGTTGATGGTTTTTGCTGAGGATAGGGTGGTTTGTGACCCCTTTCCAAGGATGGAGCTGGAGGTGCTCAGGAGTCCACAAAGACCTCCAGGGCTTGGGAAGGAGGTGTCTCCAGTCGATAAGGATTTAAGATTGAGCAACGCTTTGGCAAAAGGGTTAAAAAAAACCCCAAAATACCCCAACAATGACGCAGCTGCTGAGCTGCAGAGGCCAAAAAGAAGCGATAATTTTCTCAAATTCCACCTTGGAAGGGGGGGACTCGGCTCAATTCCTCCATCTCCCCCAAGGTGGCAGTGACACCTCGGGCCACCGTTGAGTTCAGCACCCGACTCAACGCCAAAACCATTCCCTTCGAGTTTTTCACCACAACAAACCCGAAGAAGCTTTTTTAAAGCCCGTAGTGAACGCACGGACACCAAGAAGGGGGTGGCAAATGCTCAGCCCCATCCGAAAGCTTTAAAGTTAAAACCTTCTCCCCTCAGCATCGGTTTTTGGAAGTTCTCCTGGAAGACAAGTGCCGCATTCGGTGGTATCTCGAGGGGGTGAGATGGAGGTGAAGCCCCAGAACCAGCGGTTGGATTTCAATGTCATCGATGGAGGTGAAGCCCCAAAACCAGCAGTTGGATTTCAATGTCATCACCACAAGAACTTCCATCACCCCCTAGAGCAGCCTCCTCCTCTTCCCATACGGTCCGTATCCTCCACCCCCAAACCACAGACCCCATTGAGGTGAAGCCCCAAAACCAGCAGTTGGATTTCAATGTCATCACCACAAGAACTTCCATCACCCCGACCCACCCCCCTAGAGCAGCCTCCTCCTCTCCCCGAACAGTCCGTATCCTCCGCCCCCAAACCACAGACCCCATTTTGGGGGAGAAACGTCATTTGCAGAGGGGTTTTGTGCGAGGTCCTCAGGTGGGTACAGTTTGCCACCACCAGGTGTGAAAGCACCAGCTGGAACGCCCTCTTCCCCCCCTTCCTGCCTCCAAATAGGGGATTTTTTGGACAACGAAACCCATCTTTTATTTTTTTTTTTCAAAGAAACTCTGCAATTTCACCAACATCACGTCACGATCCCACGACACCTGTGTCATCGCAGCAGTACCCAGTGCTGAACTGGGGAGAGGAAACCACCATCTCCATTATAACTCTAGATAATGCAATTTTACTCTTGGAAAAAACCCAAAAAAAACTCCTTTCCCCCCCCCTCCACAGAAGAAGTCACAAGGTACCTGTAAATCACAATCATCCCACGCCAAGGGCTCCCTCCCAACCGGTGGGACGGGCCGTTCCGACAGTGGGACGGTGCCCCCAGAGCCAGAAAATTATTCTTGAAATCAGTAGATCCCGGCAAAGCGTCGCGTCAGGGGTTCAAGAGCTGAAGCCTCGGGAGCCCCGTGGAGCCCAGGCCCCGTCTATATCAGGGGGTAGGAGGCGTAGCTGGCGATCCCGCAGTGGTTGGCGTGGTTCCTCGACATGCGGATGTAGCCCTCGTCGCCAAAACTCTTGCCCCAGCTTTTGGGGGAAAAAAAAAAAAAAAAAATAGACAGGGAGGAGGAAAAAAAAAAAATTAAATTCCTTTTTTTTTTTTTTTTTTTCTGGCAGTTTTATCAACGTCCCGGCAGCAAAGTGTGTTCATGAAGCTCTCCATGGGATTTCTCATCCCGTCTTATGGCAACTTAAGGGAACCTAAAGTGAGTATAAGTGTGTTTTAAATGCATTTCGTGCTCCAGGATGACCTAAAGATGTCGTGGCTAAACATGAATCATGGATTTAAGGACCAACACCAGCTTCCAACTCCACCAACCCAACTGAGCTCCCTCCCATGAGTAGAAATATCGGTCCCTTCAATCGTGGGGGGGTCTCTAGGAGGACCCTGCCCCTACAGACTGAGCGCATAGAGAAGGAGAACTTGGTGGTGCCCAGCTGGACCATCACCTGTTTTTCACCAGCCAGTAGTCCTTATCGTTGAGGGTGCCGTAGCCGATGACGAGGACGCCGTGATTCACCTCCTGCGTGCACCGGGGGTCATCGTACACCCCTGGGGACAAAACAAACAAGGTGCTTGGAAGCACGTCATCAGACCACAAGACCTTGTCTTTGTGTCCAAGCCAACCCTCAAGCGTAGCCACCAACGTTACTCTTAGGTACGGTCACACCGATGCCCTCATCCGGGAATTAAACCCCAAATTCCACCGAATTTCATGAAGTTTTACGTGCAGAAAGACAGGGAAGAGCGTGAAGAACTCTAGGGTAGAAGGACCTACCTGACCTGTACAAGAAGAAGGTGGGCTGGGTGGCGTCAATGGCGACAGAGACTGGTCCCACGTTGGCCACAGCCTCCTTCAGGGCTTCTTCGTCGGCGTGAGGGAGCTCCACGTACTTGGAACAAGTGGCAGCTCTTGCGGAAACGTTGTACTGACACGTCCCGTTCTGGGGGGAACAAGGGGGAGTTGAGAAGAAGAGGGTGAAGAATCCACCAGAAGCAGCCCAAGACTTTCAGGTCTGAGTTTTCTCTCAGCCCTCTCTTACCCTGCCCTGCCCTGTTCTTTTTTGACCACCTTTGACTCTTTTTTGACCACCTTTGACTCTTTTTTGACCACCTTTGACTCTTTTTTGACCACCGGTTTTGGATTAGAGAAAAGGTGGCCGGAAGGACCTGAAGAGACCATCTCTTCCATCTCACTTCCCCACACCAAGAGCAGCCGAGTCATTTCAGCAGAATTCTCTGCCTTTTTTTCTAGAAACCTCCAATGACAATGCTCCTACCACGTCCCTAGAGACGCTGCCCTTGCTTCCTCACCCTTTCCAGCAGAAGGTTCCTTCTTGTGTTCAACCCACATTTCTGCTGCTGTCAGTTAAGCCCGTGGCTTCTCATTCTCCCCCTGGACCCAGAGAACACCCATTTCTGGTCTCTCTACCTGCCCTATGCACGTCTGAAGACCTGTGTTCCTCTTTTCTTTCTTGGAACAACCTGCTGTTACTTAGACCCCTGTCCATGGATGGTGTTTTCAAGACACCAGCTCATTTCAGGGCATCTCTTGTCTCCGGCCACCAAGACTCTCAGCTTTAGGATCTTTATTTTCTTGTGGCTCTTTCCTCACAACCTCACAGCATCTGTTAGAGGCAACTTTTAAAAAAAACCAATTGTATGAACGTTCACCAGAACATTCACCAAACACATGAACGTTCTGGTCGCTCACCAGAAACCTCTTCCCCCTGAAATGGCAGAAATGGAATAATAGGGAGGGCTGAGAACAGGTCCCAGGACTCCTGTCCCATTTTTCCCTTCCATCTAGGACGTTGCCTAATAATTTACGTAGGACAGAAACAACCATGTAGAAATTGTGGCTTGCACCTACGTCATTCGCCTGCGAGAAAGAAAAAGTCTAAAGGTCCCTTCCCTGGATCTTAGAACCATAGAATCATAGGACTGTCTGGGTTGGAAGGGACCTTTAAGATCATCTAGTCCAACCATCAACCTGAGTCTGATAAAAAACCATCACTAAACCATGTCACCAAGCACTTACGTCAACCCAACTCTTAAAGAATCAGCTGCAAAGGCTGAGAAGAAGACACGAGAGTGGTAGAAACCAAGACCAACAGGTAGAAACCAAGACCAAGAGGTAGAAACCAAGAGGGAAACCAGTGGGAGAGGAAGAGAAGGGTTTCCATGCAGGGAAGCAGAAGGAATGGCCGTGTTGCTTCCATGCTTGTGTGTTTCTCTGCAGACCCCATGTTCTGCCCAGGGCTGACACCGACCTGAGCCTTGTAGGGGTAGGACTCATCCGAGTCAATCCCTTCGTTGTCGATGATGTACTGGAAAGCACTGGTCATGAAACCTCCGCTGCAGCCTTTGTTCCCGTACATCATGGAGCAGTCAACGAGGTTCTGGGCGCTCAGGGACACCAGCTTCCCCGTCTTCAGCTTCACCTGGGCTTCCAGGGCTCCCACGGCGCTGAAGGCCCAGCACGACCCACAGGCTCCCTGCGAAAGCCCCAGAGATGCTCAGACACTGCCCCACGGGACGAAGACACGCGGGGCCAAGACACAAAGAAAGAGAGCTCCAAACCTGGTTCTTCACCTCCGTGACGCATCCCTTCTCCCTCCAGTCCACCGTGTCTGGGACTTTGCTGCCGGGCTGTGGTCGGTACGTGGAGACCCTCTTTGGGCGAGGAGACATGTGCAACCCGGTCAACAAAGCTGCCACCTCCTCACTGGTCTGGTGGAAAAAGAAAACACCATCTCCTTGTCTCCTTGTAAGTCCTACCCTGGGTCTGTTGAAGGTGGAGAGGGATGTCCCTTGACCAGTCCGAGCTACAGGAGTCAGCGGGTCTGGGGAGCCCTTGGCTTTTTATTTATTTTTTTACATTGAATTTCTAGCCGTCCTTGACCAGTCCGAGCTACAGGAGTCAGCGGCTCTGGGGAGCCCTTGGCTTTTTAATTTTTTTGCATTGACTTTCTAATCGTTCATCAGAAAGGACAAGAAAAAGCAAATACAAAGCGTAACCCCCGGCACCAAAACCGCCCAGAAGCTGGTGCCTTTCGTGCAACCACACAAAAACCTGGGGACAGCGAAGAGGGAGGGTTGGCAAATCCATAGAACGAGCAGGACGAGGCCCGGGCGCCCCGAACGCGGCGTCGAGGAGCGATTTCCTCACGCCCGGTTGCCTCACGCCGGAGGGATGAGCACAAGAATGTCTGAGCAGTTTGTCCTCGAGAAGTCCATGAGAAGAGGATGGACTGGGAAGGGTCGTCGGGAGAATTTTTTTTCCACCCCCCAAACCTATTTATGCTCTTTACGAAGCCAATCTTGAGAGTAATTAGAGACAAAGACAAGGCCCTTCACCCACCATGTCTGCCAGGTGGTTCATGCCCAGCTGGTAGGAGCGCAGCCCCAGGGAGTGCTCCAGGTTGTGCAGCGTCACCAGGCGCAGGTTCTTCTCCCACGTCGCGCGTCGGACCCCTTCCTCTCTCTGAAATCAATCACAGCTTCATCACTGGGGCTTCACCCCACTTTATCCCACAAAAAATTGGTGGAAACCCCCCCGCCAACCCCTCCTGGGGAACCAGCCGAGCTTCCAAGGGCTGTTGGGTCTTCTCCTCCCTGCGTGGGATGCAGCTGATGGTCATCCCGGAGCATCACCCACCACATCAGCACCCACCACGTCAACACCCACCACGTCAGCACCCCAAAGCTCCTCCACCACCCCCCAAAAGACCCCCGGTACCTCGTGGGGGTACGCCTTGCCGTAGGTTTTCTTCCAGAGCTGCCAGTGCCAGTCCAGCGTGGGGTCGGGTTGTCCCAGTGCCACCATGAACATGGCCAGGAAGGCGATGGCAGCCACCAGCTTCATCCCGCTGGGCTGGGAGCGGGGAGCCGGAGCGACAGGAGAGGGTGGCTGGGAGCTGGAGCCGGGCTTGACCCCTTAGTGACAGATCCGGTTTGGTGAGGGAGGCAGGAGGGTGATGACATCCCTGACCTGGACTCCCCGGCGTGCCCTCCACAGGGTTTCTACACCAACCAAGGTGATGCCACCAGCTCCTGTCCTACCTGCCCAGACAAGCTCCCCGCAGCGCTGCCTGCCCCGTCCAACCCCCCCTCCCCAACCCCTGCCAGGTGGGAGGACAAAAAAAAAAATCCCATGTGGGGCTCAGGAACTTCCCTGGGGGTTGGAAAGTCTCTGGCCCCAAGCCCTTGCCCATGTGGACACCGACACGCAGGGACACGTCCCCACTCTGGTCTCACAGTTCCACCCTCCCCGGAGCAGCCGCACGGTCAAGCGGCTCTCACCTTAAAAAGCCCCCCCCCCCCCCCCAAAAAATAATAATCCTATTTTCATCCAGGGTGGGCCACCACCCGCGACTCAACCACCCCGCGAGGGCTTGGAGGAGATTAGAGATAAGATGGAGTCAGAGTCAACATAAAAGTGTCGTTCCTTCAGTTTTACTTCCTCAAAGCCCCGAGCGAAGGGGCTCTGAGGGGTCGGGGGGGGGTGAAAATACAAAAGCACCCAAAGTACCTCGTCTGGTGGTGGGTCCCGACGCTCCGCTCCCCCGGCAGCGCCTGTAGGAGAGATGCTGAGGACAAACCCTGCGGTGTCCCCACGGCCAGGACACCCGGGACCTTCAGCACACAGTGGCTGCAACTCCCCAGGCAAATCACGAGTCAGGAAATGAGGAAATGCTCTGATTTTCGTTTTCACTTCACTGGAAACTGGGCTCGCCGGGCCGGGCTCAGGGCGATTGGGAGCAGGACCCTCAGGAAATGGTCACAGCTGGGAAAATGTCCTTTTTCCAGCACCCTGCCCCCTTGGCACAGTGGTTTGTGTGACTTATGGGGACAGCGGGCAGGAGCTCACACTCCTCTGGTAGGATTTTTGCCCTTTTTTTGCCTTGGTGCTGAGCTGAGAGGCAGGATGAGGTCGAGCTGGGGAGGTGGGTAGACCTGAGCTCCCGTCTCACCTCGGCAGCGCGTCGGCCAGACCAAAGCCAGCTCATGGGGAAAAAAATAATTAAAAAAAATATCACATTTAGTCACTTTTCTGTGGGGCAGCAGAGAGGGGAAGGCAGGGTTTGAACATGGAGCTGAGCTGGGCAGCAGGAGACTCGTTTAATGCCCATCATGTTGTGGTCAGGCCAAAGATGGGGTCAGCAAAGTCTCCGGCTGCCAGGAAAAAATCAGGCTTCATCCTCTTCTCGGAGCATCCTCCGGGTTCCACGAAGGACAGTCGGGCAGGAGGGCACATTTCTCACCACCCCCAAGCATCACGGGACGCCAAATGGCTGCAAGAAACCATCTTCTAAGAGAAAAGGAGGAAGCAAAACAATGTCTCAAGAGCTTTGAAGGTGCAGCTGAGTCATTTTCTAAAAAGCTGCCGGAGATTGCAAGAGCGAGGGATGACACCAGAGAGCCCTCCGCCTAAATAACTGGAATAACTCCCCGCGGATTATCCCTTAGTAATGGATAAAATCCCTGGGGAGGGGGGATGAGGTGGCCACGCGGGATGAGATGCTTTGAAGAAGCCACCCGTGGCCGCTCCTCCTCCTCCTCCTCCTCTTCCTCCCCACCGCTGAGTCCTGGGAAGGTGGTAGGATCCGTGGGGTGGGGAGGATGGAGAGGAGGAGGGGGATGTCTCAAGAGCCCATCCTGAGATGGGGAACCCCCCTCCACGGGGGGGTCGGCGATGCTGTAGCAGTTCCTCACCATCCAGCCACCAAAACGCACCCCCCCAACTTTTGGAAGAGGAAAAAAGGGAAAATTAGGCAACGTGGAGGGATAACAGCCTCCTTCTGTACCACCCCTCACCCTCACTCTTTTCCCTCCCCATCCCTTTTTTTTTTTAAGTTCTTTTTCAACTCGTGCTTCCTCCCCAGCAGTCACGGGAGTAGCCAAATTTGCATTTTTTGGCCAAAAAGGCTGAACCTCCCAAGGGCTTCCCTGCCAGGTTTCCCTGCCAGGAACTCCTCTAAAGGGGGAGGCGGAGGAAAAAATCACTTATTTTCTATGTGCTGGAGCGAGTTAAAACCACCGAGGAAATACCAGAGAAAGGTGAATGAATTTGTTTTGTATATTAAAAATTCATTTATTTTATTTTTTTTTTAAATCCCACCAAAGCCAGAGATGAGAGACGGGAGGAAAACGGTGGGTTTTAGCCCAACCCTGACACCAGGAGAAAGGAGCTTTGCTGGGGGAACGGCCCACGGTTGGGTGGGGGGGTTTTTTTTTGTTGTTGTTGTTTTTAAAAAAGCGATAAAAGTCGCAGCTGGTGACTGGGGCTTTGCTGACAGAGCAGTTTTGGGGTGTTTTTTTTCCAGAAACGCGTCCGTCCCAGCAATACTCGGGTTTCAACACTTTGTTTCTTCTCGTTCTGCATTTTGAACGGTGATGAAAAAAACACGTTCCCAAAACATTTTAAGGGAAGGGGCAGCCGTGACCCCTGAGGCTGAAGGGGCTGAGGGAAGGGGTTCACCAGGGCATCCCCCCCCCAAAACCAGAGCTCGGTTCCTCAGCCCTTTGTGCTGACTCAGCACCCAGGAACCTGCAAACCTCATTTTTTTTGGGCCAGCACCAAGGAGTCAGGGCAGTAGCATTTTGGGTGAGGAGCGTAGGTTGGGGTTTGTGGGGTTCAATCCACTTTGTGACGGGGCTGAGCCCTAAAAACACCCAAATAAAGCCGATGGGCACCCAAAAAGTGCTTCTTGGAGACCTTTGGGGCACCCCAGGGAGTGGAGGCTGGAAGGAGAAGCTGCCCAGGGACTGGGTTTGCCCTACCTGTTTTTCACGAGCCCGTGGTCCTCCCCGTGCCAGGCGCCGTGGCCGGTGGTGAGCGCCACGTGAGTCACCACCCGGGAGCAGCTCGGGTCATGGCAGGGACCTGGAAGGTGTTTGGGAACAGCCTTTGGACAACTGACCCCAAATCACTGCCCCAAACGGGAATGAAATTCACTCTTCTGGGAGCTTCACCCACGTCTGTTGCCAGGAAGGAGGTGACACCAGCTGAAGGCCAGTCAAAGCTGAGATCATTCAGATTGAAGGGAGTTGGGTGATGGGAAGGAAAGCACAGCCCTTTCCTGGGACGCCCTGGGGAGAGACCCCCCCCTCCACAGCTTTGTAAGGGGAGAAGGTGGGTGCTGGGTGTCGATGCTGGTAGAGATGGGCCCCAAGGTGGCCACAGTGTCCTTCAGGGCAGACGGATGTACCCGCTGCGTGATGCTGCTGAGGGTCATCCTGGAGCATCACCCACCTCATCAGAACCCACCATGTCACCATCCACCTCATCAGAGGTGCTGGGTGTCGATGCTGGTAGAGATGGGCCCCAAGGTGGCCACAGTGTCCTTCAGGGCAGACGGATGTACCCGCTGCGTGATGCTGCTGAGGGTCATCCTGGAGCATCACCCACCTCATCAGAACCCACCACGTCACCATCCACCTCATCAGAACCCACCACGTCACCACCCACCTCATCAGCACCCACCACGTCAGCACCCACCTCATCAACATCCACCTCATCAGCACCCACCATGTCACCACCCACCACACCAGCACCCCAACACCCCTCCACCACCCCCAAAGACCCCATCATACTTCATGGGGTTGCTCCTTACTGTAGGTTTTCTTCCAGAGATGCCACTCCAGTCCGGGGTCGGGGTGCCCTGGTGCCACCATGACCCTGACCAGGAGCCACCAGCTTCACCCCCCTGGGCTGGGAGGGGGGAGGCAGTGCCAGACCCCAATCTTGGGGGAGTTTCAAGCCCCCACTGTTTCCCAAACCCCTTTTTCACCCCCTTTTTTGCCTTTTTCCTCGGCCAGGAGCTCGCTCTGTGGCCCCCGTGACGCAGGGACAGACCCTTCCCACAGCACCCACCTGTGTGGGGCCGAGAGGGGAAAAGAAACTTTTGGGGGCAAGTGGGGAAAAAAAAGAACTTGATTTTTTAAGTTTGGCAGGAGCAGTCAAGAGGGGGGCGAAGGAGGAATCAAGGGGTCACACGAGGAGGTGGGGACGGATTCTGTCCCCCAGGGACCATTTCTCTACATTCTCCACCCAAAACTCCCCCCAGGAGGTCTCTCACCTGCCCCCATTCACCACCTGCATCCCAGTGTGTGGGGCCGAGAGGGGAAAAGAAACTTTTGGGGGTAAGCAGGGAAAAAAAAGAACTTGGTTTTTTTAAGCGTCTTAACTTATGTGTGAGTTTTTAAGGCAAATATCACCTTCCCCCCCCATCAGGGCTCGCCCGGGGCTCTGCTGCTGCCGTTTCTTGATTTATTGCATTAAAAGGAGCACTTGGATTTGAGGTTTTGGGGGGTGACAGGGGATTTTTGGCACAAAGGTTTGTCCCGAAGCCACCGTGCTGTTCACTCTGTTTATTTATCATCGCTCCCCGTTTGTCCTCCTTCACCCCAACCCATATTTCTTCAACTTTTTTCAGGGGTCCTGCAGAACCAGACGTGATTTTGCAAAAAGTCCCATCAGCATCTTCTCTCCCCCCTCTTTGCCCCGGGTCCTGTCGGGTTTTGCCGTCGGCTCCGACCCCTTTGGGAAAGGGAAGGACTTTTCCACCCACCACAGAGCAAACCAGCAACGAGCTTATTTCCCAAAAGGGTTTATTTTAAAAATAAAGACGTATCGTTTTCTACAGCCCCCAACCCCCCAGGATTGGGGCTGGGGGGAGACAGATCCGTGCTCTCCACTGGGGGGGGGGATATTCCACCTGCAGGGGATTTCCCCGAGCAGCCGCGCTCCGGATGGGTTTGCAGGAGCATCTCCGGAGGGATCGGACTCTCCGGAGCCGGGTTTTGG
>NW_015091195.1:16114-20668 GCF_001431845.1 Calidris pugnax | reverse complement strand
TCCAACCCTCGGGGCGGCCGCATCCGGACCGCGATGCCCGCTGGTAACATTTCGGATGCTGGGACTTTGGGGAGGGGAGGAGATGGCGGGGGGGGAGGCTGCATCCCCCTCCAAACCTCCCCATCTCCCTGCCTGGGACTGGGCTCGCAGTCCCCCCCCTCCCCCCCCCCCCCAGGGACACCTTTCAGCCCTAAAGATGTCCTCCTGCCCCCGGGATGTCCTCCTGCTCCAGAATCCCACCTTGAGAACATCTTCCTGCCCCAGAGATGTCCTCCTGCCCCAGCATCCCACCCTGGGGTCACCTTCCAGCCCTAAAGATGCCCTTCTGCCCCAGGATCCTACCTTGAAGGACATCTTCCTGCCCCAGAGATGTCCTCCTGCCCCCGGGATGTCCTCCTGCTCCAGAATCCCACCTTGAGAACATCTTCCTGCCCCAGAGATGTCCTCCTGCCCCAGCATCCCACCCTGGGGTCATCCTCCTGCCCCAGCATCACCCCCCCAGGGACACCTTCCAGCCCTAAAGGTGTCCTCCTGCTCCAGAATCCCACCTTGAGAACATCTTCCTGCCCCAGAGATGTCCTCCTGCCCCAGCATCCCACCCTGGGGTCATCCTCCTGCCCCAGCATCACCCCCCCAGGGACACCTTCCAGCCCTAAAGGTGTCCTCCTGCTCCAGAATCCCACCTTGAGAACATCTTCCTGCCCCAGAGATGTCCTCCTGCCCCAGCATCCCACCCTGGGGTCATCCTCCTGCCCCAGCATCACCCCCCCAGGGACACCTTCCAGCCCTAAAGGTGTCCTCCTGCTCCAGAATCCCACCTTGGGGACACTCTCCTGCCCCAGCATCCCCCCCCTGGGGACACCTTCCAGGCCTAAAGATCTGCTGCAGCACCCCACCTTGGGGACACCTTCCAGCCATGGGGACATCCTCCTGCCCCAGGGATGTCCTCCTGTTCCAGAATCCCACCTTGGGGACACTCTCCTGCCCCAGCATCCCACCTTGGGGACACCTTCCAGCCATGGAACTTCCTTCTGCCCCAGGGATGTCCTCCTGCCCCAGCATCACCCCCCCGGGACACCCTCCTGCCCCAAGGATGTTCCTCCTGCCCCAACATCCCACCCTGGGGTCATCCTCCTGCCCCAGGATCCCCTCCCGGGGTCACCTTCCAGCCCTAAAGGTGTCCTCCTGCCCCAGGATCCTACCTTGAGAACATCTTCCTGCCCCAAGGATGTTCCTCCTGCCCCAGCATCCCACCCTGGGGCCATCCTCTTGCCCCAGCATCCCCCCCCCAGGGACACCCAACTTCCAGCCCTAAAGATGCCCTCCTGGCCCAGGGATGTTCTCCTGCCCCAGCATCCCACCCTGGGGACACCTTCCAGCCATGGAACTTCCTTCTGCCCCAGGGATGTCCTCCTGCCCCAGCATCCCACCCTGGGGCCATCCTCTTGCCCCAGCATCCCCCCCCCAGGGACACCTTCCAGCCCTAAAGATGCCCTCCTGGCCCAGGGATGTTCTCCTGCCCCAGCATCCCACCCTGGGGCCATCCTCTTGCCCCAGCATCCCCCCCCCAGGGACACCTTCCAGCCCTAAAGATGCCCTCCTGGCCCAGGGATGTTCTCCTGCCCCAGCATCCCACCCTGGGGCCATCCTCTTGCCCCAGCATCCCCCCCCCAGGGACACCTTCCAGCCCTAAAGATGCCCTCCTGGCCCAGGGATGTTCTCCTGCCCCAGCATCCCACCTTGGGGACACCTTCCAGCCATGGAACTTCCTTCTGCCCCAGGGATGTCCTCCTGCCCCAGCATCACCCCCCCGGGACACCCTCCTGCCCCAAGGATGTTCCTCCTGCCCCAACATCCCACCCTGGGGTCATCCTCCTGCCCCAGGATCCCCTCCCGGGGTCACCTTCCAGCCCTAAAGGTGTCCTCCTGCCCCAGGATCCTACCTTGAGAACATCTTCCTGCCCCAAGGATGTTCCTCCTGCCCCAGCATCCCACCCTGGGGCCATCCTCTTGCCCCAGCATCCCCCCCCCAGGGACACCCTCCAGCCCTAAAGGTGTCCTCCTGCCCCAGGGATGTCCTGCTCCGAATCCCACCTTGAGGACATCTTCCTGCCTCAGAGATATGCTCCTGCCCCAGCATCCCCCCCTGGGGACACCTTCCAGCCCTAAAGGTGTCCTCCCACCCCAGGATCCCACGTTGAGGGATCCCACCCTGGGGTCATCCTCCTGCCCCAGGATCCCCTCCCGGGGTCACCTTCCAGCCCTAAAGGTGTCCTCCTGCCCCAGGATCCTACCTTGAGAACATCTTCCTGCCCCAAGGATGTTCCTCCTGCCCCAGCATCCCCCCCTGGGGACACCTTCCAGCCCTAAAGGTGTCCTCCTGCCCCAGGGATGTCCTGCTCCAAATCCCACCTTGAGGACATCTTCCTGCCTCAGAGATATGCTCCTGCCCCAGCATCCCCCCCTGGGGACACCTTCCAGCCCTAAAGGTGTCCTCCCACCCCAGGATCCCACGTTGAGGGCATCTTCCTGCCCCAGAGATGTCCTCCTGCTCCAGAATCCCATCTTCAGGACACTCTCCTGCCCTAAAGATGTTCTCCTGCCCCTGCAGCCCACCTTGAGGACATCTTCCTGCCCTAGAGATATCCTCCTGCCCCAGCATCACCCCCCAGGGACATCCTCCTGCCCCAGGGATGTCCTCCTGCTCCAGAATCCTACCTTGAGGACCTCTTCCTGCCCCAAGGATCTCCTCCTGCCCCAGCATCCCCCCCCGGGGACATCCTCCTGCCCCAGGGATGTCCTCCTGCTCCAGAATCCTACCTTGAGGACCTCTTCCTGCCCCAAGGATCTCCTCCTGCCCCAGCATCCCCCCCCGGGGACATCCTCCTGCCCCAGGGATGTCCTCCTGCTCCAGAATCCTACCTTGAGGACCTCTTCCTGCCCCAAGGATCTCCTCCTGCCCCAGCATCCCCCCCCGGGGACATCCTCCTGCCCCAGGGATGTCCTCCTGCTCCAGAATCCTACCTTGAGGACCTCTTCCTGCCCCAAGGATCTCCTCCTGCCCCAGCATCCCCCCCCGGGGACATCCTCCTGCCCCAGGGATGTCCTCCTGCTCCAGAATCCTACCTTGAGGACCTCTTCCTGCCCCAAGGATCTCCTCCTGCCCCAGCATCCCCCCCCGGGGACATCCTCCTGCCCCAGGGATGTCCTCCTGCTCCAGAATCCTACCTTGAGGACATCTTCCTGCCCCAAGGATGTCCTCCTGCCCCAGCATCCCCCTCTAGGGACACCTTCCAGGCCTAAAGATGTCCTTCTGTTGCAGCATCCCACCTTGGGGATACCTCTCAGCCATGGGGACATCCTCCTGCCCCAGGGATGTCCTCCTGCTCCAGAATCCCACCTTTAGGACATCTTCCTGCCCCAGGGATGTCCTCCTGCTCCAGCATCCCATCTTGCAGACATCCTCCTGTCCCAGCATCCCACCCTGGGGACACTTTCCAGCCATGGGGAAGTCCTCCTGCTCCAGGGATGTCCTCCTGCCCCAACGTCCCATGTTGGGGACATCCTCCTGTCCCAGCATCCCACCCTGGGGCCATCCTCTTGCCCCAGTAGCCCACCCCGTCCCACCCTGGGGCCATCCTCTTGCCCCAGCTCACCCCAGGGACACCTTCCAGCCCTAAAGATGTTCTCCTGGCCCAGAATCCCACCTCAGGACCCCCTCCTGCCCCAGGGATGCCCCCAGGGGACACCTCCTTGTCCCAGAGTCCTGCCCCAGGGTCACCCTCCTGCTGTAGAGGCCCCCCCTGTTCCCCAGCCCCCCAGGGAGGACTGAGCACCCATGGGTTGGGCAGAGGGACCACAGGGCAGGGTCAGACCCTCCCCAGCACCCGGAGCAGAAGACAAGACCTCATCTCTGTCCCTAACGTCCCCAACCCAGGACTGTCCCCCCTGCCCGGGTAGGATTTGACCACCCCATTCCCAGTTCTGGGGTCACTGGTAGGACTGGGGTGATGGGGGGGGGGACACCAGCCTTGTCCCCACCCCAGGGGAAGCGGGGCCAGACGGTGCTTTCTGGGGTGAGTGGCACCTCGTCACGAGGCTCCTGCTGGGACAACTCAGAAAACCTTGTTCATTGCCTGGAAGGTCCCGGTGGCATCAGGGCCCTGTCCCAGACAGGGCCACCCTGGGGACATCATCGTCACCCGGCCATGGGTGCAAGGAGGGACCAACCCAGGGACCAACCAAGGGACCAACCAAGGGGACAGAGGAAGCACCGAGGGGATGGAGGAAGCACCAAGGTGGGGACGGAGGAAGCACCAAGGTGGGGATGAAGGTTGGAGACACCCCTCAACTCACCTCCTGTCACCCAAGGGGCCCCAGGGAGAGGGACACCCCCACCCCACACATGAGCTCACCCTTCCCAGCTCCTGAGAAAGGGGGGGGCTGAGTCACCCCCCGACTCATCGCCCCGAGCACGGGGCCCTGACTCGGCCACACATGACCCAGCGGCGAAGCCACCGCCGTGGGGACCAGAGCAGCAGTTTTAGGGGGGTC
>NW_015091195.1:1353-16104 GCF_001431845.1 Calidris pugnax | reverse complement strand
ATATAGAGGAGGAAGAGGAGGAGGAAGGAATTTGGGGTTCTCCCCCCATCTCTGCTGCCCCAACAAGGCCAAGGGCAGGGATTTGGGTCCCGGGGGGAGGATGGGGGGGGGCAAAGGCAGAAATGAGACAAAGTTTTGGAAAAAAAAACAAAAAAAAGGGAAAATATCTTGTTGTAAAATCTCTGCTACATATAATCATCTGCGGCTCCTGCGGCGATGGAGCCCCCGGCCCAACAAAAGTCCCCCCCTCGAGGAGGGGGTTTGGCTCCTCCCCCCCCAAGCGATTGTACGATAAAATAACACCCCCCCACATTGAAAAATTATACAATTATCAAAAAGGGATGTGACAGAAGGAGCCTCTCCCCCCACCCGCTCTGTCCCACGTCCCCCACAGGTCTGAGGACCCCACAGTTTGGGGGGAGGACCCCTCCAGCCCCTCACCAGTCCTTGTCCTCCCCCCATGGGTTGGGGGTTTGCCGGCTGCTCCACCTGGTTCTTCTTCTCCAGGAGCTTGGATTGTCCATGGCAGGACCCAAAATTGGGGGGGCTCAGGGAGAGATGGGTCTGGTCTGGGGGGACACAGACCTGGAGTCGTTGTTCTTCATCCACGTGGCCCCCAAATCCTGGTGTCCTCAGGGGGGTGGTGAGGTTTGAAGGACCTGAGGCACCTCCAGCTCCTGCTCAACAGCCGCCCATCAGGTTTGCCGGCTGCTCCACCTGGTTCTTCTTCTCCAGGAGCTTGGATTGTCCATGGCAGGACCCAAAATTGGGGGGGCTCAGGGAGAGATGGGTCTGGTCTGGGGGGACACAGACCTGGAGTCGTCGTTCTTCATCCATGTGGCCCCCAAATCCTGGTGTCCTCGGGGGGTGGTGAGGTTTGAAGGACCAGAGGCACCTCCAGCTCCTGCTCAACAGCCACCCGTCGCTCCAGAGTCCAGTTTTCCAGGGCTGGATTTCTGCAGAAATGGGGATTTTCCTCCTTCAGCCCTTGGTGCAGCTCCGCGTGGTCGCTCCTGTGTCTCCTTCGTGCCACAAACAGGCAGCGTGAGCCCCACACCAACACCTGGGAGGGTTAATACTTTGCTGCTTGACAAAATACAGCTTTTCTAAGCCCAAGAAAACACCCCAGCCTGGCCCTGGGGAGGGCACGGGACGTGGGGGGAGGCTGCAGAGGAAGAGGAGCCCAGGGTGGTTATTGCTGGTGGGATTTTCCTCGGGGAGAAGGAGGGGGACGGATGGTGGGACGTTTCCAAACTCCCCACCTTTCCCCAGGTCGATTTGGACGTGGTGTTTGAAGTGAGAACAACAAAAAAACAACAAAAAACCTTCAAATCTGAAGTTTTCCATCAAAAGCAGGAGAGAAAAAAAAAAAAGAAAGAAATCAAACTGCAAAGTTCTCTGCTGCAGCAGCGCGAGGAACCGCCGGGTCTCTGCGAGCACCAAAACTCCACCATCAGCAACACAAACCTTTCCAAGCCTTTTCCACGGGGATATTATGGGTTGGGGACGTTCCCAAAATCCGCTCTTGGGAGCGTCTCCCCCATCGTGGCAGCACCAAGACCCAGCAGTTCAAACGTGCCCCCTTCCTGCCCCCCCCCCCAGCACAGGGAGGAGGGAGAAATACCTGGATTTCATCCCAAACACCACCAGGCTTCCAGGAAAGCTTGGAATTCCTCCCCCACGTTTCCTTCCAAGTCCAACTCCACAACCAAGAATTTTTCCTGCTGGAATCAAAGCCATGGCCTGGGGGGGGGGCAGGGATCAAACTCTTCTTCCAGCCCCTACCCGCCCTGAGGAGGGTGAGAGCCCCCACGAGCTTTTTCCACTGAAGAAGCCAGAAGATTAAAAGGTTTAAAATGTTTTTTAAAAAAATTTTATATATAGATATATATATATATAAAAAAAAAATATTCCTGTTCCCTATCTTCGCCTGTTTCTCCTCCGTTTTGTGATTTGGCAACAGGGTCTTGGTATGGCATGAATTTTGCTTTTCTTGAAGGAGATGGTGAGCGGAAAATACGGCCCCTCAGAGCACGGAGTGAAAAACCACGACTCCTCAGCACAGCCCCAAAGGATTCCCCTCCGTGGGGGTACCCAGATGCCCAGCTCCAAAACAAAGGTGAGGAACATCACAAACAGCACGGAGCAGGGTGTTTTCCCCCTCCAGAAGCTGATAAAAAGCCCGTTGGAATATGGGTTTGTGGCAACACGGGCTGCAGAACCCACACAGGGAGAGCAAAGCTACACAGATAATTATTTTTATGGCTCGTAAGTATCCTGTCATCTCCAGGAAGGACCAGGCCTGGTGGGAATCGATAGGTCACGCTGAAAACAAGAGGCCTGGATTCATTGCACAGTTCAGAGAGAGGAGCAACAGCACCTGAACACACACCTCTGTGTACAGCACCCGGTCTGGGGGCACAGTAACAACCCCCCGAGCTTCCTCCCAGGAGCAAAGCTGCCTCACGACAGAGGATTCCTCCACAAGCATCCTCCAGAATCACTTTCTAAGAGGGTTAACGCTCGGAAGAGTTTCTTCCGATATTTAAAAAGTTACAATACTTTTGTGTTTTATAGAAAAAAAAAAAGTCACGGTACAGAAGATTGAAATAAAAACCAGTAAAAGCCACCTCAGGAGTTGGGAGGGGGCTGTCTGTCACCCAGACAGGGATCCCTCCCCACCAAGCCAACGTGCAGGAGGAGAACCGCGAGCGAGCGGCTCCGGAAACACGAGGCCTTGGGTCGAGGAGTCCTGGAGGATCCAGGAGAACAGTCCCCCCCGCAGCCAGCACCATGAGGAAGAGGAGGAGGAGGCCAAAACCCCAGCATCTTCCTCCATCCATCCATCCATCCATCCTCCAGGCTGCCGGGCAGAGCTTCGCCTCCGGGAGGTGGGAAGTGTTGAGAAAGTTCAGCAGTCTTTGGAAAAAAGACTTAGGTGTTTTCCTTTACACGTGGGTATTATATAGAGCTATAATTTGCTTCCCCCCCCACCAAGGGTTTTCTCTTATTCTGAAAAAGAAGGGAATATGTTCAACTCTGGGAACTCTTCATTGTTGTAGTTGGGTCCTTGGTCTCCCAGCATGGTCAGCATGTCCTGCGAGGGCACAAGGAGAGAGAGGGGCGTTACCTGGACTAGAAAGAACATCATTAAACCAAAAGAGGGGAGATGGAGCTGAGATTTGGGGAAGAACTTCTTTGCTGTGAGGGTGGTGAGAGCCTGGCCCAGGTTGCCCAGAGAAGCTGTGGCTGCCCCATCCCTGGAGGGGTTCAAGGGCAGGTTGGAGGGGGTTTTGGAGCAACCTGGAGGGGGCTTGGAGCAACCTGGGCTGGTGGGAGGTGGGGAGGGGACTGGGGGAGCTTTAAGATCCTTTTCATGGTTCTATGGTCACGTTGGCAATTTAATCAGGGAGGAGTTTGCCAGGAGCAGGCACCACACCCCGGGATGGCCCCCTCTCTCCTCAGGGCACACGGGGTTTGTGGCCACGGATTTCAGTCTCCAGCAGCAACTGCTGGAAAGCAGGGGGGCAGCAACTCGCAAGAATATCAACTTTCAAGAGTTATCTACACTTTATTGCATTGAGGGGTGTGTGTATTTGGCTCTTTTGTCACTGCTTTTAGAGAGGAGCTGGTAGAGTTTCACACTGATCCTGCAATGGTCCAAGACCCAAAGCCAAGCTGGGTCTTCCTCCCGTTCTCCCTCCCCTTTCCCATTCCAGCTCCATCAGGTCACTCACAAATTTGGTATTATCAACTTAAAAGGGACAAGCTCTTGGTGCTGCAGCCACCTGCCCCCCCTTTCAGGAAGCAAAACCCCTTCATTCCCACAAAATAGGCCCCCACTGGGGAGGAGAAAAGCACCCCATCTTACTGGGAAGACCTCGGGCTGGCTCGGCTGCGGCTGCTGCACGTGCTGCTCCCCCGAGGCCGGGCCGTGGTGCTGGCCTTGCCACTGTGGCCACATCCCCACACCTTCAGTTGCCCGTGTCTGGAAGGGGGCCGGGGTCTGCGCCGTCTCCGTGGCTGTTTAACAGAAAGCAAAGTCAGTAAGGGGTCTCCTGGGGCAGGGCTGGGGTTTCTGGGGTGCTTTAACTGGACTGGGAAGGACACAACGCATTGGGTGGTGCTTACTGGGAAGAGGGCAAGATCCCCCCCTCCAGGAAAAGTCACTCAATTAAGGCATTTGTCAGTACCCATCTATGGGGCAGAAGAGGAACACACACAGGGGAGGTCCTGGAGGGGTTTGTTTCACAGAATCACAGAATCTTCTAGGTTGGAAGGGACCTTCAAGATCATCTTGTCCAACCGTCAACCCAACTGACAAAAATAGACACCCCCACAACAAACAAGGAGCATCATCACTAAACCATCCCTCCCAGCACCACATCAACCCGGCTTTTGAACACCTCCAGGGATGGGGCCTCAACCCCCTCCCTGGGCAGCCCATTCCAAGGGCTGAGAACCCTTTCAGGGAAAAAATTGTTCCTAATATCCAGCCTGAACCTCCCCTGGGGCAACTTGAGGCCATTTCCTCTTGTCCTGTCGCCTGTGACTTGAGAAAAGAGACCGACCCCCACCTCTCTACACCCTCCTTTCAGGGAGTTGGAGAGAGCGAGAAGGTCTCCCCTCAGCCTCCGCTTCTCCAGGCTGAACACCCCCAGCTCCCTCAGCCTCTCCTCATCAGACTTATTCTCCAGACCCCTCACCAGCTTTGTCGCCCTTCTCTGGCCCCGCTCCAGCCCCTCAATGTCTTTTTTTATGGTAGGGGGCCCAAAACTGGACACAGCCCTCGAGGTGAGGCCTCACCAGTGCCCAGTACAGGGGGACAATCCCCTCTCGGGGCCCTACTCCCCACGCTGGTCCTGACACAGGCCAGGATGCTGGTGGCCTTCTTGGCCACCTGGGCACACTGCTGGCTCCTGTTCAGCCGACTGTCCACCAACACCCCCAGGTCCTTTTCTGCCCGGCAGCTCCAGCCCCTCTGCCCCCAGCCTGTCCCCCTGAAGCTCCCAGCTTTCCTCCCAGGGGGTTTTGCTGCCACCCCAAGCTCTCCAGGCCGTACTCACTGAAGCCCGTGCCGCGGCTGGCGAGGTTGGGATAAGCCGTCCCGGTGGGGGAAGCCGTGGAGCCAGGGGCTGCCATGGGGCTGAAGGAGGACGGGGTGCTTTGGAAAGTCCCCATGCTGAAGGAAGGGGGCCGAGTCTTCACCGTCTGGGATGCCACTTGCTGCTAAGAGAGGAAGAGGAGAGATAGGTTCATTCTGGATCTCACCTTCAACCAGGGTGAGAAGTCGCTGGAGCGGCCCCAAATAAAAGCACCCGGGCACAGAGCGTGGCTCCAGCACCCAGAGCAGGATGATTCAGGATGGGGGAGAAGGGTTTAAAGCAGCAGGGATTTGGGGATTGCAGCGAGGGCTGGGGTTTTGCTACCTGGGGTGTGAAGGTCGGCCGTGTCCCCGCAGCCCAGTTGGTTCCAGTGGCCTGAGCTGGGTTGGAGTGGCGCGAGATCTGTGCCAGGATGCGGCCGGCCGAGGAGGGCTGCTGCTGGATGATGTTCACAGGAGGCACCATGCTGCTGCTCCTGAGGGACAGGAGAGAAGCCGTGGAGCCAGGGGCTGCCATGGGGCTGAAGGAGGACGGGGTGCTTTGGAAAGTCCCCATGCTGAAGGAAGGGGGCCGAGTCTTCACCGTCTGGGATGCCACTTGCTGCTAAGAGAGGAAGAGGAGAGATAGGTTCATTCTGGATCTCACCTTCAACCAGGGTGAGAAGTCGCTGGAGCGGCCCCAAATAAAAGCACCCGGGCACAGAGCGTGGCTCCAGCACCCAGAGCAGGATGATTCAGGATGGGGGAGAAGGGTTTAAAGCAGCAGGGATTTGGGGATTGCAGCGAGGGCTGGGGTTTTGCTACCTGGGGTGTGAAGGTCGGCCGTGTCCCCGCAGCCCAGTTGGTTCCAGTGGCCTGAGCTGGGTTGGAGTGGCGCGAGATCTGTGCCAGGATGCGGCCGGCCGAGGAGGGCTGCTGCTGGATGATGTTCACAGGAGGCACCATGCTGCTGCTCCTGAGGGACAGGAGAAGGGCTCTGAGGACACTCGGTGTCACATGAGTGTCCCTCGTGTCACCGATACCCTGCATGGTATCGGTGGGGGGAAGCCAGCCCAGAAACGTGGGGTAACTCTGCTCCAACACCAGTGCCCACCGTGCTGCCCTGTTGGGGCTGGGAGCAAGGCCCCTCTTGCCCAAATCTGCTTGGGCTTCAGTCTCAAGCATGGCCAAGGCACAGCAGCCCCACGGACAAGCTGTGGCAGCAACAGAGCAGAGGGATATTAGGAAACAGAGCTGGGGAGGTGAAGGTGAGGATGAGGAACAAAGGGCAACAAAGATGATTCAAGGATTGGAGCATCTCCCTTATGAGGAGAGACTGAGAGAGCTGGGACTCTTTAGTCTGGAGAAGAGAAGGCTGAGGGGAGACCTTCTCAATGCCTACAAGTATCTCAAGGGAGGGTTGAAGGAGGAGGGAGCCAGACTCTTTTCAGTGGTTCCCAGTGAGAGGACGAGGGGCAACGGGCACAAGTTGGACCAGAAGAGGTTCCACTCAAATCTGAGGAGAAACTTCTTCACGGTGAGGGTGGCAGAGCCCTGGGACAGGCTGCCCAGGGAGGGTGTGGAGTCCCCTTCCTTGGAGATCTTCAAGACCCCCCTGGATGCTCCTGAGTAACGTGCTCTAGCTCTGGGCAATCCTGCTTCAGCAGGGGAGTTGGACTAGATGATCTCTAGGGTCCCTTCCAACTCTAAAATTCAGTGAAATTCAGTGAAGGGCCGTGCTGACTCTGCCCAGCCTCAAAGCTCCTGCACCTCTGACCAGGAACAAAGCAGCACCAGGCAGGGGAGGAAAAGGGGCACAGGAGCCCTTCTCACCCCCACCCCTCAAAGAAACCCATCCCTGGATGGGGTCCCCCTGGGTTCCACCACACAGGAACACATTTCTGGGCAATCACTGCCACGGCAGAGACTGGGAATGCTCCAGCTGCAGCAGAAGGACAGACAAACAGGACAGGAACAACAGCAGGACAATCCAAAATGAACACGAGGCCATTTAAAGCCCGGGACAAGAAGCCTCACCTGAAGTTCTCAGCAGGTCGAGATGGGGTGAAGGTGTTTCCCTGGGTAAAAAGGGGCTGGTTGGCAGGCACGGTGCTGGCAGGAAGGGCTTTGCTCTGGTCTGTGGAGAGAGGGTCGCTCCCGTTAGGGCTGAGCGTGTCCCAGCAGCAGGGAGAGGGACAGAGAACCAGTGCCCACGTGAAGGAAGACTGTTTGGAGCCAAAGCATCAAACATGACTGTCCTTATCCAGACACAGTCTCCAGATGGGTTTGTAAAGCCCGTTTAATTTGATTTCCTCTCCATTTTCTAATAAACTTTGCATTAAGGTCCTGTGGGGTTGGAGCATCCACTACATTCTGGGCCCAGTTTAGGAACAGAGACAACTGCTCTCTGGGGACAAACAGGAGGGATCAGACCAAGGCAGGTGGTGACACTGAGCAAGAGACACCTCGTCACCCACTGCCTCCTCCCACACCTCCAGCAAAGCATGGGCTGCAGGACAACCCACTGCCACACATCAGAGTAGACAGGAATTACCCAGCTGGCATCAAAATCAGCCCTATTCTGCAAAGCTTGGGCTGCCACAACAGAGTCACAGCACCCAGAAGGGCTCTGAGGCGACTCAGAAAAGAGCAAAGAGCACTTGGATTGAAGCTGAAGTGGGATAAAGAAGGGGAGGTGCCCCCAGCCCAGCCCCACTCACCTGAGCTGATGCTGCTGTAGATCTCACTGAACCTCGGGTCCCGCTCCTGATTAAAAAGGGTCTCTGCCTTCTCCAGGGGCTTGCTGTGCTCGGGGCCGGCAGCGGTCCCAGCCTGAACGGGGACCTGGGACAGAGGTGGAGGGAGTTCAGCAGGGTCACAGCCAGCACAGAGAACAGCCCAGGGCTTCACAGGCAAGAGGCAGGGCTGTCTCCAGCCTCCTGTGAGTTTTATCACAATAATGTGGCAGTTTAGGACAGGCAGCATTGATGGGGATAGCAGAGAGGGTGCCACGGGGGCAGAGCACCATCAGGCAAGGACATCCAGCAAAACCCAAGCCAGAACACCTTCCTCTCCAAACTCTCAGCAGCCTCAAAAGTCTTGAAAGCCCCCAGCAAAAGGGAATTTAAATAATGCAGGGCAACAAAAGCAAGGAGTAAGCCAAACCCCCGTGGATTTACCTGCGAGTGGTCGTACCCAGCCAGGCTCTCTCTTCCTGGGATGACTTCCAGCTCCGTCTGTTGTGGCGGCGGCTGCTGCTGCCTAAAATAGAAAGTCTCTGTAACAGGAGAACACACGGGCTGCTAAAAAACGATTGCCAAGGGAACAGTGGTTACACCAATGATTCATTAGCCCAGAGGAGTTGAGTGCTGCGGAGAGGAAGGTTTGGGGAGGAAGGCTATTTGAGAGGAGGGCAGAACCGGCGAGAGAGGCACGGTAAAAGGAGCCGAGCACCTCCTGACCTTGAGGGCAGCTGGGCCGTGCCCATCTCCAGGGGAAGGCTGACACTCTGCCCCAGCTGGGGCCTCTGCAGGGAGTTTGACAGGGCAGGCCGAGACTCCTGGCTCGAGTTCCTTCAAAGCAAAGAAAAAAAAAAAAAAAAGAAAAAAATATATTTAAAAAATACCAAACGAAAGCAAACCGTTGGCTACTGCGCGGAGGAGGAGAGTGCGTTCGTCTGGGACAAGAGTGGAGGCTTTGATTTGCAAAATTTGGTCGAGTGAAGGGTCCTTCCACTCGGTTTCCGTGGTCTCTAAAGGGGGGGGGTGTCGTGTAATATAACACTAAAGGCTGGGAGCCAAAGGGCTCTGCCCCCTCCCACTCCGTCACCGAGCAGGGGAGCAATTAATAACCTACACCAGGAGCACGGCCAGACCTGCACCACCCTTAAGAGGAAAGGAAAAGATTGTAGGAGCCTAAAAACCCCCAGGGTTTTCCATTCAGCTCTGGGTGAGACCCTCCAGAGACCACCAGTGCTTTTAGGTTTTAAGCCCGAGATGTCGGAGTTCGTTACGCTCTTGCGTTCGCTGTCAGAAGTCAGGTAAATGTTTAACTCCCCCAAGAAAGGCATAATAAAAATCCTGTGTGCTTTCAACAGTTCTTTTTACAAGCTTCAGTAGTCCCTGAGCCCAGAGATGAAGCCATACAGATAACCTGGCAGAGATGCACACAGATAAAACACACACCACAGTCAGACAGAGAGCGCTCCTTCTCCGCTCTGAATTTAGGCAGCGCCTTTTGAAGCGTAGGATGGATGTGAGGATGGATGCGTGTGGGATGGACGAGTTCAAAGAGATACCTCTACCAGCAGGGCAGGAATTAAAGCCCAGATCAGGAGGATTTCAGCCCTGCACTCACACCACAGCTGGGTAAAAGCCAGAGGGATTTCTCACTGCTCAGCTCCTAATACTTTCTCAGCAGAAAGCACAAACTCACTGGCTGCAGGAAGGGAAAATGTGCTGCCTGCTCTCTAAGACCCTGCCTCATTTCAAAAAAAAATAAATAATAAAATCCTGGCTTTTCACCTGCCCAGAAGCAATTTAACTTTCTGTCTGCCTAGTGGAGAGGCTCCATCTGCTGCACCCCCCAAGCCTGCCACCCCCGAGTCACATTTCTCTGTCTTTATTTCAGCTGCTGCTCTTCTGGAAGGGGCCTGGAGCTCACTCCTGGGAAGGGAGAGCAGCTCTGCTCGTGTGACAATGGTCAAGAGAGAGACCAGAAGAAAGCAACAAGGGGAGCAGTCTCCCCACTGGAGCTCGCTGCTGAATCCCAGGACAAAACCACAGCCGTGGAGAAAAATAAGCATTTATTCTCCCCCATCAGCTGCAGACAGTCCTGCTCAGACAGTCCTGCTCACGTGAGAAGCCTCCCCGGCCTGTCACAGGAGTCCAAGAGCTCCATTCAAAGCCAGACTCCACTAATATTAGCTCTGACACACAGAGGAGACTCGCTCCAGTAACCAGAGTTAAAAAAGGCACTGCTGGAGCTGAGCGGTGCCAGCTCACTAAGCCCTAGGACTGAGACAGCCAAAGGGATTGAATTTCTTGTGCTTTATAGTCCTCTAGTGCCTGCCTTGGCCCAGGAAAAGAGCACTCCCAGGACCTGGCAATGTCTCCAGGGCCTGTGCAAAGGGACAGGGAGGTTGGTGAGGGGGGAGAGGCCAGAGCCCCCGCAGTTCTGCGCTGCTGGTTGTGCTGGGACAGGATCCCCTGGGGTTCGTGGGCTATCACTGGTGGTTGGCAAGTCATTTCCATGTACATACTTGACGTTGGTGTTGGTACAGATGATGTACTCAATTTCATCCGAGTAGGGGTTCTGGAAGGTAAAGGAGCTGGTTCTCATCCAGAGCCATTCCCGGTTTTTGGATCGGAATCGGAACATGACTGACAGAACCTGGCCTTTTAACTTCACCACCTAAAAAAACGTAATGCCATCAGTAGTACCTGATAAGAGAAGGTGTTGAAGAGCAACCTGCTTCTGAGCCACCCCCACTGACACCCAGCGATGGCCCTTTGCCTCAAAGCCTACAAGACTGTACCTCGGCCTCCCCCAACTTAAATCCCACTGCCACTATTCCCTGCTTTGATTCCCGAATGATATGGGAGATGAGGAATCCAACATCCCCCTTCGTGGCTTCCTCTTTTCTTATCTCTTTGCACCGGTGAGATGTATGGAAAAAGCCTCCAGTCAATGAAGCACATGCTGTTTGCTTCTGATTCCAACTATTTGGACAAATGGATATGAGCGGCTACTTTTTGGAGTCATGAAAGCACAGGGGCAGTCTTACCTGCCCTGCCACAAGTCCAAGGCCCTCAGAAATAAGAGTAACGACAACAGGGCAAGCAAACCACCTCCATTTCGAGTTCCGCAGCACTGGGCTGGGCCCTAGAGATGAACCAGTGTTTCAGCCCCAGAAGCATGGCATTCAGGTAGGCACTTTGTAGCCACGTCTCTGGCCCCTAAAAGCAGAACTGGGCTGGCAGCCAGAGGATGAATTCGAGAGTTAGAAACATCAGATGCTTCTGGTTTGTTTTGTGCATTTACCGTTAGGTGACTATATCTGCAGCTGCCATTGGACAAAGGAGAAATAGCTAAGGTTTATTTTTCTCTTGTTTTTCTCCTATTTTTCCAATTGGTTTCATTGCATTGGTTTCATTTGTTCCAACCTGAACACCACAGGGCATGCAAAGCGGTGGCTGAGACTTTTTTACCTGCTGGAAGCTGTCCCGCAGAAGCTGCTGGTCTTCTGGGTGGCAGAAATCCACGATGTCTTTCCCCAGAAGTTCCTAATTTTTTAAAGGAATTGGGGGTGAGATCAAGCCAAAGTCCCTCTTCCAGGTCTGCCTCCTTAATTCCACTTTGGACAGGGAATTACTGCTCCCACCCCCACTGTTACACAAACCAAGCACGGGAACTGCTGCGCTGTATTTTAAAGAGAAGCACAACGGCGGGTGACTAATGTTTGATCTTTAACTCAAATGGAGGCAAAACCAATCTTAATTGACATTTGACACAACCCAGAGCCACTCGTCCTTCCAGTGATCAAAGCACTTGGAAAAGCACATGAAAAAAAAAGCAACTGGTGGAGAAGAAGCACGTGTCTGGTTTGGGCCCTGGGCATGGTTTTATCAGATCTGTTAGAGGAGCAGAGCTGTGGTGCACAAGGGAGGGAGGAGGGAAAAATAAGTTTCAAGAGCAGTTCTTGCTGAGAAAGCTCCTGGCATTTCCTCACCTGTGGCTGGTAGCCCACGGTGGCCACGCAGCGGTGGTCTATGAAGGTGAAGATGCCCTCGGTGTTGTGGCGGGAGATGAACTCCGTGGGCTGACAAACACTGTTCATGTCCGTGCAGTTGGGCGAGCTCGTGACCTGCAGGGCAGGACAAGGGACAGCATCAGCACATCTCCCCAGAACTGCCTTCTCCCACCCAGGCCAGGTTTGTGACAACCAGGGGACATCTTGAGAGAGAAGAGTTTAATTCGGTGGGTTTTCAGGACAAGGAGATGTTGAACCATCAAAAAATGCCACCCACCTGGAGCCTGCCGATAGCCACGAGGCAAAACTTGCTGCCCTGGCCAGCGTCTGGGTCATCATCAGGCAGTGAAACACCTGAGGGAAGCACCAAAAAATCCCACCAAGGTCAATACAGGTGGAAAAATCAGGAGAAATTGCTCATTTCAGAGGAAAAAGACACGCAGTTCTGACTTCAATACCCCTCTCCACCCCGTTTTGTAAATCAATATCCTCTCCCATGAAGGAATTTGGTAAATTAAACTGCCTTCCCCACCCTTTTTGTGCCAGAAGGGTTAAAATGCAGTTCTGACTTCAATACCCCTCTCCACCCCGTTTTGTAAATCAATATCCTCTCCCATGAAGGAATTTGGTAAATTAAACTGCCTTCCCCACCCTTTTTGTGCCAGAAGGGTTAAAGATCTCTCTAACTTCCAGCACACACTAGAATATCCGACACTGTAATATTATTTTCATCCTCTACAGCATCTCTGCTGTTTGGAGACACAGAGCTCTGAGCCAGCACCTGCAAAAAAATCAGTTCAATCCTAAAATAAGAAAAAGTGATGAGACACATTTAGAAAGAGTTTGCTGGCACATTGGGTTCAGAGAACAGACAATTTCAGCCCATATGCTCTTAAAACCAGCCCCAACCCAACGCTTCGGCCGTCGTTACCTGCTGGGGGCCAGGCCTTGATGTAACCCGTGCAATGCACCACAACGTAGTGAGGTTCACCATCCTTTGCAGCACCCAAGCCATTCCTGGGGAGAGAAACAGTCTGATTGTACTATATATCACACCAGGGGAGGGTCAGGAGAGGTTTCTGCTTGTATTTTTAAAAAAACTTCCATAGAACGTCTTCACGGTAAAGAAAAGAACAAAGACTTCACGTAAATATAAGAGGTTTGAGACAGAATAAGTTGGAATTGATCACAATTCCAAGTGAAAAAGGGACAACAGACACCAGAGCCCAACAACAGCGTGGAGAACACGTGGGGTTAAACTGGCTTCACATCCAACCTGGGTGTGAAGCCAGAGAATAATCAAGAAAGATTATTCTTGCCCAGGATTATCCTCCTTAACGCAGTGGTATTTTGGTTCCTCTGCCCACAGCTCTGTCTAAACCCTTCCAGGAGCTGTGCTGGTCTGCCCTCCACACCCCAGTGAAGGAGCTGTAGCCCTTCCTGCTCCCAGTAACACCACACACTTGCCCATTAACTCCAGAGTTAATAACCTGCAGCGATTCCTCATGAAGCTGAGACGATTTACGGAGACGGGGTCCACGGAGCTGTTGCCACACCTGCACCAGGGTGAGAAACGTGAGGAGAAAGGTTTTTATCTTTCTTGGCCAACACCAGAATGATTTAACAGTCTTAAATAAGAGGAAACTTCTATAAATGGGGACGAAGCTTTGGATCTCAATCACACAAGCGAAAAAGACCTCATTCTACAGACTTTAAGGGAGGTGACCCATGGGGTCAAAAGAAATTGTTACTTGAAACTGGATGTTCTACAACAGTCTTGAGAGTTATCTTGGCATAAGGCAAAGGCAAAGTCTCAAGAACTCAATATTAGCTTTGTGTGGTGGGCTCAGCCGTGTCAGATCATGTCTAATGCCAAAATGGGTGAAATAAAAGCAGGATGGGGTCAGGGAACAAGTTCAGCTTCAGGCTCAAGCGAGATGTTCCCCAAGGAATGTCTTCATTACCTCATTCTGCAGATGAAGGATCTCCGTGAGCCCATGCACATCCTCATGGACTGCTGCCCCTCCTTCTTCACCGTCCCCGTCTTCAAATCCAGGATGCGACCTTAAAGAAAGAAGAAAAAAAAAAAACCCCAAACTGCTGTTGCACCAGGAGTCCTTCCACCAGTGCAGGCACCCGGCAACGTATTAGGAAACTAGCAGGACACAAGTGTCACCGAGGGTACCTTTAGATGCATTCTCAGGGGGGGCTGCAGGATCCTTGTTAGAAAGGCACCAGGGTTTGGTTCCTTCTACAAAGGGAAGGTTTTAATCCGAGGGTTTTCACCCTGCCCGACCCCGCCAGATCCCTCCCCAGGCTGCTCTACCTGTCAGGGCGTTCTCGGAGGTGGAGAGCTGCTCCCTCAGCTTGCCCACGTCGTCGGGGTGGACCTGGTCGTAGAGGGTGCTGCCAAACCACTCCGACTGGGGCTGGTTGAGGACGGGAGTCACCGAATCCGAGACGTAGACCACCCTCCCGGTCTCACAGGACACTATGAAGAGAAAGCCGTCGGCTGCCTCTAGGATCAGGTGTTTGAGTTCCTGTGTTCACAGACAGACAGACAGACACGCTCTTAACTCCAGAGTTGAGTTGACCTCACACCCTCCAAACCCACCCTGGGTGCCTTTTCCACCCCGCTGCTACTCCTCCCATTGCAGTATTTCATAGAATCATTGAGGTTGGAAGAGACCCTTGGGATCATGGAGTCCAACCATCTCCCCTACTCTACAAAGTCCTCCCCTACACCATGTCCCTCAGCGCTGCATCTAAACGGCCCTTCAACACAGCCAGGGATGGGGACTCCACCCCCTCCCTGGGCAGCCTGTTCCAACGCCCGACCACTCTTTCGGTGAAAAATTCTTTCCTAATGTCCAGTCTAAACCTGCCCTGTTGGACCTTGAAGTTGTTCCCTCTTGTT
>NW_015091195.1:0-233 GCF_001431845.1 Calidris pugnax | reverse complement strand
TGGAGGTGTTGCCCCTGCCACGCAGGGACTTCATGTGGGACACAGCCATGCGCAGGATGGTGAGCTTGTCGGGTTTGCGGGCCAGGGCGCTGCAGGTGGGCACCATGTCCGACAGCTCCGTGATGTAGGCCGTCATCTTGTTCCTCCGCCTGCGCTCGATCTCGCTGTGGTTTTCCCTGCGAAAAAGGGAAAAAAAAAAGAAAGAAAAGAAAATAAATGCTAGGGAGGAGAGG